>NC_091762.1:37871476-38171476 GCF_029378745.1 Bos indicus | reverse complement strand
AACTGTATGTCTTCTTTGGCAAAAGTATATTTATCTGTCCATTTTTAATAAAGTTTTTTTTTATATTGAGTTGTTTGAGCTGTTTATATATTTTGGATATTAACCCTTTTTCAGTTATATCATTTGCAGATATTTTATCCATTCAGTAAGTTGTCCATTTATTTTGTTGGTGGTTTCATTTGCTGCGAAAATGCATTTAAGTTTAATTAGGTCCACTTTATCATTTTTACTTTTATTTCCTTTGCCCATGAGACTGCACAGAAAAAAATTCATATAGTTTACGTGAATATTCTGGCTTTGTTTATTTCTGGGAGTTTTATGGTTTCCAGTCTTCAATTTAGGTCTTAAATCAATTTTGAGGTTTTAAAAAAATATATGGTGGGATAAATTATTCTAATTTCATTCTTTTACATTTAGCTATCCAGTTTTTTCAACAACAGTCATTGAAGAGACTATATTTTCTCAGTTGTATATTCTTGCCTCCTTTGTGATAAATTAACCATATGTACATAGGATTATTTCTTGTTTTTTTTTTAATTAATTTATTTTTTATTGAAGGATAATTGCTTTACAGAATTTTATTGTTTTTTGTCAAACCTCAACATGAATCAGCCATAGGTATACATATATCCCCTTGCTTTTGAAGCTCCCTCCCATCTCCCTCCCCATCCCACCCCTCTAGGTTGATATAGAGCCCCTTTTTGAGTTTCCTGAGCAAATTCCCATTGGCTATCTATTTTTACATATGGTAATGTAAGTTTCCATGTTACTCTTTCCATACATCTCACCCTCTCCTCCCCTATCCCCATGTCCATAAGTCTATTCTCTATGTCTGTTTCTCCATGGTTGCCCTGTAAATAAATTCTTCAGTACCATTTTTCTAGATTCTGTATATATGTGTTAGAATATAGTATTTATCTTTCTGATTCACTTCAATCTGTATAATAGGTTCTAGGTTCATCCACCTCATTAGAACTGACTCAAATGTGTTCCTTTTTGTGGTTGAGTAATAGTCCATTGTGTATATATACCACAACTTCTTTATCCATTCATCTGTCAATGGACATCTAGGTTGCTTCCATGTTCTAGCTATTGTAAATAGTGACGCAGTGGACAATGGGATACATTTGTCTTTTTCAATTTTGGTTTCCTCAGGGTATATGCCTAGGAGGGGGATTGCTGGGTCATATGGTGGTTTTATTCCTCGCTTTTTAACGAATCTCCATACCATCTTCCATAGTGGCTGTGTCAATTTACATTCCCACCAACAGTGCAAGAGTGTTCCCTTTGCTCCACATCCTTTCCAGCATTTATTGTTTGTAGACTTTTGGATCAGGGCCATTCTGATCAGTGTGAGGTGATATCTCATTATAGTTTTGATTTTCATTTCTCTAATAATGAGCAATTTGAGCATCTTTTCATGTGTTTGTTAGCATTCTGTATGTCTTCTTTGGAGAAATGTCTGTTTAGGTCTTTTCCCCACTTTTTGATTGGGTTGTTTGTTGTTCTGGCACTGAGTTGTATGAGCTGCTTGTATATTTTGGAAATTAATCCTTTGTCAGTTGTTTCATTTGCTATTATTTTATTCCATTCTGAGGGTGGTCTTTTCACCTTGCTTATAGTTTCCTTTGCTGTGCAAAAGCTTTTAAGTTTAATCAGGTCCCACTTGTTTATTTTGCTTTTATTTCCTTTACTCTAGGATGTGGGTCATAAAGGATCTTGGTTTGATTTATGTCATTGAGTGTTCTGCATATGTTTCATTCTAAGTTTTATAGTTTCTTGTCTTACATTTAGGTCTTTAATCCATTTTGAATTTATCTTTGTGTATGGTATTAGGAAGTGTTCTTGTTTCATTCTTTTACATGTATCTGTCCAGTTTTCCCAGCACCGTTTATTGAAGAGGCTGTATTTGCCCCATTGTATATTTTTGCCTCCTTTGTCAAATATAAGTTACCCTAAGGTGCATGATTTTGATTTCTAGGCTTCCTATCTTGTTCTGTTGGTCTAAATTTCTGTTTTTGTGCCAGTACTATACTGTCTTTATGACTGTAGCTTTGTAGTATAATCTGAAGTCAGAAATGTTGATTCTTCCAGCTCCATTCTTCTTTCTCAAGACTGCTTTGGTTATTTGGGGTCTTTTGTGTTTCCATATGAATTGTGAATTTTTTTGTTCTAGTTCTGTGAAGAATGCCATTGGTAATTTCATGGGGATTGCATTAAATCTGTAGATTGCATTTGGTAGTATAGTCATTTTCACACAATATTGATTCTTCCTACCCAGGAACATGGAATATCTCTCCATCTGTTTATGTCAATTTTTATTTCTTTCAGTAGTGCCTTATAACTTTCTGTGTATGGTTATTTTGTCTCTCTAGGTAAGTTTATTCCTAGATATTTAATTCTTTTTGTTGCAATAGTGAATGGGATTTATTCCTTAATTTCTCTCTCTGATTTTTCATTGTTAGTATACGGAAATGCAAGTGGGTTCTGTGTATTGATTTTGTATCCTGCAACTTTGCTAAATTCAGTGATTAGCTCTAGTGATTTTCTGATACTATCTTTAGGATTTTCTGTGTATAGTATCATGTCATCTGCAATGGTCAGATCTTTACTTCTTTTCTGATCTGGGTTCATTATATTTCTTTTTCTTCTCTGATTGCTGTAGCTAGGACTTCCAGAACTATGTTGAATAATAGGGATGAAAGTGGCTGCCTTCTCTTGTTCCTGAATGTTATCAATTTTTCACCATTGAGAATAATGTTTGCTGTAGGCTTATCATATATGGCAATCTACTGTTGAGGTAGATTCCTTCTATGCACGTTTTTTTGAAGAGTTTTAATCATAAATGGGTGCTGAATTTTGTCAAAGGCTTTTTCTGCCTCTATTGAGATTATCATATGTTTTTTATCTATCAATTTGTTAATATGGTGTACCACATTGATTGATTTGCATATATTGAAGAATCCTTATATCTCTGGGATAAACCCAACTTTATCATGGTATATGAACTTTTTGAATTGATGAATTCTGTTTGTTAAAATTTTTCTGAGGATTTTTGCATCCATGTTCATCAGTGATATTGGCCTGTAGTTTGTGTGTGTGTGTGTGTGTGTGTGTGTGTGTGTGTGTGTGTGTGTGTGTGTATGCATGTGTGTTTTCTTTGTCTGGTTTGGGTATCAGAGTGATGGTGGCCTTGTAGAATGAGTTTGGAAGTGTTACTTCCTCTGCAGTTTTTTGAAAGAGTTTTAGAAGGATAGGCATTAGTTCTTCTCTAAATATTTGATAGAATTCTCCTGTGAAGCCATCTTTTCCTGGGCTTTTCTTGGGGGGGGTGGATTTTTGATCACAGCCTCAATTTCAGTGCTTGTAACTGGGTTGTTCATAATTTCTATTTCTTCCTGGTTCAGTTTTGGGAGATTGAACTTCTCTAAGAATCTGTTGATTTCTTCCAGGTTATCTAATTTATTGTCATATAAGCGTTCATAATAGTCTCTTATAATCCTTTGTATTTCTGCATTGTCTGTTGTAACCTTTCCTTTTTCATTTATAATTTTGTTGATTTGATTCTTCTGTCTTTATTTCTTGATAAGTCTGGCTAAAGGTTTGTCAATTTTGTTTATCTTCTTAAAGAACCAGCTTTTATTTTTACTAATCTTTAATATTGCTTCTTTCATTTGTTTTTCATTTATTTCTGCTTGAATCTTTATCATTTCTTTCTTTCTACTAACTTTGGCTTTTTGTTGTTGTTGTGCTTATTTCCCAGTTGTTTTAGGTGTAAAGTTAGTTTGTCTGTTTGATGTTTTTCTTGTTTCTTGAGGTAGGATTGTATTGTTAGAAACTTTCCTCTTAGAACTGCTTTTGCCACCTCCCATAGGTTTTGAGTTGCGTTTTCATTGTCATTTATTTCTAGAAATTCTTTTGATTTCCCTTTTGATTTCTTCAGTAACCTGTTGGTTATTTAGAAACGTATTTTTTAATCTCCACGTGTTTGTGTTTCTTACAGTTTTTTCCTTGTAATTGATATCTGGTTTCATAGTGTTGTGGTCAGAGACAATTCTTGATGTGTTTTCAGTTTTCTTAAATTTACTGAGGTTTGATTTGTGATCCAAGATGTGGTCTATCCTGAAGAATGTCCCATGTGCATTTGAGAAGAAGGTGTATTCTTCTGTATTTGGATGGAATGGGCTGAAGATATCATGAGATCCATCTCATCTAATGTATCATTTAAGACGTGTTTCTTTATTAATTTTCTATTTTGATGATCTGTCCATTGCTGTGAGTGTGGTGTTAAGGTTTCCTACTATTATTGTGTTACTGTCAGTTTCTCCTTTTATGTCTGTTAGTATTTGTCCTATGTATTGAGGTACTCCTGTGTTGGGTGCATAGATATTTTCAATTGTTTATGTCTTCTTGATCATTATGTAGTGTTATTCCTTATGTCTTATAATCTTCTTTATTTTAAGGTCTATTTTGTCTGATATGAGGATTAGTACTCCAGCTTTCTTTTGCTTCCCCTTTGCATATGTGTCTGTATTTGTCCTTAGGTTTGTTTATAAAAACAATAAAATCTGTGACTGAATATACACATATACATATACACTCATAAGCAAAATCACAACAGTCCAACAAAAATAAAGTACAATAGATTGACCTGGCAAACAAAGGAAACCAAAAATTATGTCTACCAGAACAAACTAACTAAAGCACAAATTGGGCGGTGGGGGGGGGGAACTAAAGCAAGATGCCAATTGGGGAATAAAGCAATGAAAATAAAACTAACAAATATATTGAGAAGAAAGAAAAAAAAAAAAAAAACAAAGAAAGAATAAATATGAAAAGTTAAATAGAGGTAGATAAAGATTTATATACATTAAAGATAACTGCATGGAGAAAATAAGAAAAGCAAACAAAGGAATAAATGTGTAAAAAATAATAATAGGTTTAAAAAATTAAAAATTAAAAGTAAAAAAAGAGAGAAAAAAAAGGAAAACTCCCAAGAACTGCAAAAGCCCAATGTAGAGGAAGGGTTCATAACAACAATAAGAAATGTGACAGAGAAAAAAAAGAAAAAAATACTCAAAACCTTAATTCGATTTCATAGTGCCAATAAGGAGAAGGAATTGGCAACCGATTCCAGTACTCCTGCCTGGAAACTCCCATGGATGGAGGATCCTGTTAGGCTGCAGTCCATGGGGTTGCTAAGGGTCGGACAGGACTGAGCAACTTTACTTTCACTTTTCACTTTCATGCATTGGAGAAGGAAATGACAACCCACTCCAGTGTTCTTGCCTGGAGAATCCCAGGGACGGGGGAGCCTCGTGGGCTACCTTCTATGGGGTCGCACAGAGTCGGACACGACTGAAGCGACTTAGCAGCAGCAGCAGCAGCAGCAGCAGTGCCAATAAAATTAACAACTACAACAGAAGGGGGGGGGGGGGGAAGGAAAAAAAAAAAAAAAGATTAAAGTCCAAAAGAATCTACAAAACAAGTCAGAACATAAGATTAATAAATGTTTTTCTTGAGTCACTGCTCTCAGAGTCCTTTCCCTCCCTGGAATTCACAGTCCACCTCACCTCCCGAGGATGCCCTCCAACACGGTGCTACTCTCTGGACCTATCATGGGGGCAGTTCAGATTCTAATCTGGTCCAACTCCTATGTGTTCTTGCCTCCAATGTCCACAGCTCTCAGAACTAGTGTGTTTTCTTTTGTGGAAGCTCTCAATGACCTTTTATATATTCCATAGATACAGAGTCTGTCTAGTTAATTGTATGGATTTAATCTGCAGCTCGTACTGCTGGTGCGAAGGTTTTGGGTCTTCTTCCTTAGTCACACTGCCCCTGGGTTCAATTGTGGTTTTATTTCCACCTGTGCATGTGGGTCATCCACTGGGGTTTGTTCCTGAGGCTTCCCTGGAGAATTTGGTTTGCTCCTGTGAGGGCCAGGTGTGGAAGTGGTTCAGGTTCTTGGGTTGCAGGGGTTCTGGCAGCACCAGGTACTCAGGGAGTTGGTGGCTAGGGCAGCAGGAAATATAGACCTCTAGGAGGATATGGAAACCAGTATTAGCCAATATGCTCCAGTATTCTTGCCTGGAGAACCCCCACTCCCTGATAGAGAAGACTGGCAGGCCACAGTCTACAGGGAAGCAAAGAGTCAGACACTGCCGAAGCGACCCTGTGCACATAGATGGAAGACTTTTTTGCCTGTGACAGCTCTGCCCCAGTAAGAGCTGAGTGTGAAGGTGGACAGCTGCTTGGCTTGCAGGGACCCTGGTGGTGCCAAGTGTGCAGGGACATGAACTGCCTCCTCCGCAGGAGTTATGGCCCTGTCAGAGTCTTTCTTTGAGCCTCTCATAGCTGGCAATCAGAAGGCCTCTTTGGCCATTCTTTCTCCATAGCCCTGCCTTTTCAGGCACTTAGAGGGTTCCCTTACCTGGGGACCTTCTCTGTTGTTTGGCAGGTTAGGCACATAGAGGGCCCCCCTGCCTGGGGTCCTAGTCTGTAGACTGGCACATCAGGCACTTAAAAGGGCACCCTGGGTGGGGTCTTACTCTGTAGTTTAGGGCATCAGTCATGTAAAGGAGCACCCTGGGTGGGGTCCTACTGTGTAGTTCAGTGCATCAGGTGTCTGATGGGGGCTTCTCTATTGTTCAGCTACCCATGCTGGCCTGTGGGTGGAGAGAGGCTATGTTGATGGCTCCACCCACTATGCATGACTCAACAGTATTGCTTTGCTTCCATGGCTGCCCAGCTTTCCTCCACAGGCATTTCCCACCATAATCTCCTCCCTCACACCCCCTCGATCTGTCTCTCTGCAGTCCTCACCCTGGACTTGCTCCACAATCCCTAAACTCCAGCTCCCAGCTGCTGCCCCCTTCAGGGGCTCTACATTCCTGTCCAAGGTATATATGACAGCATCAAGGACTGTCTGATTCTCATTCCATTTAGGCTGCCACAGATCAGCTGTTTCACTCTCAGTCTTAAATGTTTCTCCTCTGACTCAGACATTTGCCTGGATGTGGGGATTGGACCCCTGCTTCAGTTCCCCACCTGCTGAGGGCAGGTCCAGTACTACTAATACTCCTGTTTTTCCCCCTAGTTCCTTCATCCTACCAAGTTTTGCATGGATCTATATATTCTTTTCCACTGGTCAGGTACTCCTGTCTACTCTCAGCTGGTGCTCTGCATGCACTTCTATGTCTGAAGGTATATTCCTGATGTATCTGTGGAGAGAGATGTACTCCATGTCCACTTACTCCTCTGCCATCCTGTTCTTATTTCTTGGCTTTCTATTCTTTTCCAATGAGCTATATATATATGTTTGTGTACTAGTAGCATAGTGATATAGTTACTGTAACTTTGTAGTATAGCCTGAAGTCAGAGTGTGGTACTTCCAGCTCTATTCTTCTCAAAATTGTTTTGGTGCTTTAGGATTTGTTGTATGTCCATATAAATTTTGAAATTATTTGTTCTAACTCTGTGAAAAATACCATTGTAATTTTGATAGGGATTCCATTGAATCTATAGATTACCTTGGGTAGTATGTTCATTTTAGCAATGTTAATTTTCTTATCCATGAATATGGTATATCTATCCATTTGTGTCATCTTCAATTTCTTTCATTAGTGTCATAGTTTCCTGAATATATATGTCTTTTTATCTCCTTAGGTCAATTTCTCCCTTAGGTATTTTATTCTTTTTGATATGATTGTAAATGGGATTGCTTCCTTAATTTCTATTTCTGATAGTTTATTGTTAGTGTATATATTGTTAGTATATAGAAATGCAAAATATTTCTGCATTAATATTATCTTGCAACTTTACTAAGTACATTTGTGATATCTAATAGTTTTTCAGTGGCTTCATTAGGATATTCTACATACAGTATTATGTCATCTGAAAATAGTGAGTTTTACTTCTTCCTATCCAATATGGATTCCTTGCATTTCTTTCTCTTGTCTGGTTGCTGTGGCTAAGACTTCCAATACTCCATTAAATTAAAGTGGCAAGAGATGGGATCCTTGTAATGTTCCTAATCTTAGAAGAAATGCTTTTGGCTTTTAATCATTGAGTATGATGTTAGCTGTGGGCTTATCATGTATCTTTATTATGTTGAGGTATTGCAGCCATGAAATTAAAAGATGCTTACTCCTTGGAAGGAAAATTATGACCAACCTAGATAGCATATTCAAAAGCAGACATTACTTTGCCAACATAGGTCCGTCTAGTCAAGGCTATGGTTTTTCCAGTGGTCATGTATGGACGTGAAAGTTGGACTGTGAAGAAAGCTGAGGGCCGAAGAATTGATGCTTTTGAACTGTGGTGTTGGAGAAAACTCTTGAGAGTCCCTTGGACTGCAAGGAGATCCAACCAGTCCATTCTAAAGGAGATCAGTCCTGGGTGTTCTTTGGAAGGACTGATGCTAAAGCTGAAACTCCAATACTTTTGCCACCTCATGCGAAGAGTTAACTCATTGGAAAAGACTCTGATGCTGGGAGGGATTAGGGGCAGAAGGAGAAGGGGATGAAAGAGGATGAGATGGCTGGATGGCATCACCAACTTGATGGACATCAATTTGGGTGAACTCTGGGAGTTGGTGATGGACAGGGAGGCCTGGCATGCTGCAATTCATGGGGTCGCAAAGAGTCAGACACGACTGAGCGACTGAACTAAACTGACTCCTTCTATACCCACTTTCTAGAGAATAATTTTAACATAAATCAATGTTGAATTTTGTCAAAACTTTTCATGCATCTATTGAGAAGATCATGTGTTTTGTATTCTTAAATTAGATAATGTGGTGTATCACATTGATTTATTTTGATATTGAAATATCCTTGCATTCCTGGGAAAAATCCCACTTGCTCAGGGTGTGTGATTCTTTTAAATAATTTTTGGATTCATTTTGCTAATATTTTGCTGAAGATGCTTGCATCTATGTTTATCAGTGATATCGGCCTGTAATTTTCTCTTTTTGTGATTTGTATGTGTATGCGGTATTTGCCTATTTGGTATCAGGGTGATGCTAACCTCAAAGAATGAGTTCAGAAACATTCCTTCCTTTGACATTTTCTATAATAGTTTGAAAAGAACATTTTTTTTTATCCTGCATGTGTCTGGAGTTATTTTGTAGGTTTTTGTTGTTGTTGTTGCTGTTGATTTCTAGTCTTATACCATTGTTGTCAGAAAAGATGCTTCATGTGATTTTAATTTTCTTAAATTTCTCTTGACTTTTTGTTTTCTGTGGCCTTACACATGATAAATTGTAGAGAATGTTCCATGTGCACTTGAAAGGAATCTACTTTCTCTGGATGCAATTTTCAGTATACATCCATTGTTTTCCTGGTATAATGTGTCATTTAAAGCCAGCTTTTCCTTACTGATGGTTTCTATCTTGATGATCTGCTCATTGATGTAAGTGGGGTGTTAGAGTCCCTGATTTATTGTGTTAGTGTCAGTTTCTCCCTTTATGTCAGTTCATATTTCCTTTATGTATTTAGGTGGTTCTATTTTGGAGATAGATATATATATATATATATATATATATATCTATATATATATATCTATATATATCTATATATATCTGACTATTTGTTATATCTTCTTGGGTTGATCCTCTGATTATGATGTACTCTTTCTTTGTTTCTTGTAACAGTCTTTGTTTTAAAATCTTTGCCTGGAATAAATCTTGATATTCTGGCTTTAAAAAATTTTTTAGTTTAATAGAATACTTTTATTATTCCCTCTCTTCAGTATGTGTGTGTTTTTAGATCTGGAGTGAGTCTTTTGTAGGCAGCATTTATATAGATCTTGTTTTTGTGTCCATTCAGCCACTCTGGGTCTTTTGATTAGAGTATTTAGTCCATTTACATTTAAATTAATTATTGATATTTATGTACTTATTGTCATTTTTTTAGTTGTTTTTAGTTTGTTTTTGTAGATTTTCCCCCCTTTCTTTGTTTTTTTCACTCTTCCCTTCTGATTTGATGACTATCTTTAGTGTTGTGTTTGAATTCCTTTTGCTTTCTGTGTGTGTTATCTATTATAGATTTTCTAACCTTTTGTAAAAACAACAACAACAAACAACTTCTAACTTCTTTCTCTGTTCATCCATTCTTCTCCTGAGTTTTTTAATCAAGATCATTACTTTGAACTCTCCCTTGGGTAGATTGGCTATCTCTACTTCACTTAGTTCTGTAAGGGCGTTTGGGGGTTATCTTATTTCTTCACTTGGAATATGTTCCTCTGTCACTTCATTTGCCTAATTTGCTGTTTTTTATTTCCATGTGTCTGGTTATAATTTTATCTGGTTTTCTGACCTTGGAGAATCTCCCTTTGTATGAGACATCTTATGTATCTCCACAGCACGTTCCCCTCAGTCACTGGAACTATATATGGGCTGCTTGAGTCCTTCTGTTGTGGTGAGTTGACTACTGTGAGTGGTCTGATAGGCTTGATGGGCCTGTGCTCAAATGGGTCTGTTGTCAGGCCTTGCACTATGCAGAGATTGCAAGTGGTTGGTTGGCAGGATTGGGTTGTGAAGCAGTTCACTGCAAAACTTCAGTGGGCCTCAGGGATAGTGATGGCTCACTAGTGGGTGGAGTAGGAGCCCAGGAGATCCTCCAAATGATGTCCACTCACTAGCAGGTGAAGCCAGGTCCTGGGACTAGTAATGGCCCCATGGCAGGCAGATCCAGGACCTGGGGTCTGGCTGCAGGGAACATTGATCTCAGAGTTGGTGATTGTGACCAGTTCCTGACAGAGCTGCAGGTTCAAGTATCCCAAAGCCTGCTAGTAGGCAAGGTGGGGCCCAGCTAGTCCCAGGGCTGTTTACTCTAGTTGGGGCAGGGTGATGGCCCAGCTAGCCTTGGGGCTGGTGCTGGTCTGCTGATGGATTGGCTAGGTTTGCAGACTCTGGGACTATGGTTTTCCTGGGGCTGATGTCCACCAGGTGGATGAGGATGGTTTTCACGCTGGAGCAAGCTCACTATGGAGGGTCTGAAAGTTCTGAAGTTGGTGCATGTTCACTTTTGGGTGGCTCTGTCTCCACTGGTCTTTGGATACAGGGCTCTGGGGTCCTGGATCTGGTACCTGAGCACTGGTATAGAGGGCCTGGTCCTGGATCCCCTGGTGGGCAGAGTTGTTTCTTGTTGGCTGTGGACTCAAGGGGTCTTAAGGCAGCCTGTCTGCTGGTGGGTGGATCCATGTCCTTGTCCAATTAGTGGCAGTCTGAAAGGCATTTCATACGTAACAAGTCTAAAACCAAGCTGTTTTCTTTAGCCTTTCTCATATTAATAGATAGCTATTCACCACTTCAGTACTCCTGCCTGGAAAATCCCATGGACAGAGGAGCCTGGTAGGCTGCAGTCCATGGGGTCGCTGAGGGTCAGACACTACTGAGCGACTTCACTTTCACTTTTCACTTTCATGCATTGGAGAAGGAAATGGCAACCCACTCCAGTGTTCTTGCCTGGAGAATCCCAGGGATGAGGGAGCCTGGTGGGCTGCCATCTATGGGGTTGCACAGAGTTGGACACAACTGAAGTGACTTAGCAGCAGCAGCAGTCACCTTTTTCAGTTACTTGGAAAAAAATTTTAAAAGCATCCTGAACTTTTCCTGTTACCTCATCTTCATTTCATAATAAAAGTCTTCCAGCTCTACCTTAATATAGTATCCAGAATTCAATTTCTTATTGCTACTTACGGTATAACCACCTCAGCCCAGACAACTTTCATAACTCACACAAAATCCTCAAATTTTAATGTTTTCATATTTCTGTTCTTGGTTCTCAAAGTATTTTCTACCATTGATCCTACAAATCTTTTGAAAATATAAGTTAAATCATATCATCCCTATTCTTTAAACCTTCTCATGGCTTTCCTTCCAAGTAATAATAAAACACAAATTTCTTACTTTTACTTATCAATCCCTATATAATTTTTCTCATTGTTAAATATGTGCCTTCATCTTCTAATATCCTCCATTTTGCTAACACTTCTCCAGCTAAAGTTGTTTTCTTTCTGTCCAGTTTTTGATGTTCCATGTAAAGTACCTTTTCATGTAATCGTTTTCTTTCCTGTAAAACCTATCTCACAGATATGCCCAGAACTTACTTCTTCAGAAAATGTCATCAATACTCTCCAAACATACTAAAGAGTTCTCTAAACTCTTCTTCAAAAATATCAATAGCACTCTCCACTTTCTAGTTCCTTGCTGTGATTTATTTTCCTTTGTATAATAGAACTGGGGCTTCCCTGATAGCTCAGTTGGTAAAGAATCTAGCTGAAATGCAGGAGACCCTGGTTCAATTCCTGGGTCAGGAAGATTCCCTGGAGAAGGGATAGGCTACCCACTCCATTATTCTTGGGCTTCCCTTGTGGCTCAGCTTGTAAAGAATCTGCCTGCAATGCAGGAGACCTGGGTTCAATCCCTGGGTTGCGAGGATGCCCTATAGAAGGAAAGGCTACCCACTCCAGTATTCTGACCTGGAGAATTCCATGGACTATAGGGTCCCAAAGAGTCAGACATGACTGAGGGACTTTCATTTTATATAATAGAACTGAAACTAGCTTATATATATTATATGTAATTGCTTATGTTTTATTGCCTTTCTTCTCCCATTAGAGTGTAGGGCCCCAAAAGTACTTTTCTTCTCTGTCTTTTGGTTTTATGTATCCCCAGTTTCTATAATACATAATTGTGTCAGTCTTTCTCTTTCCCCCAACCCCATTCTTCCTTTCTTTCTCTCTATCTGTCTTTCTCCACGTTATTGGCTTTGGAGTTGAGTCTTTTAGAGTTTAATCTTCATTTTATGACTTACAGTTATGTTGGCATTTTTATTATTCTATGCGATTATTTTCATATAACAACATGAAATATACTGAAATATGTATTTCATATGATATATATTTCACATAGAAATATGTATTTCATATGGAGATACATATTTCATATGGAAACAGTGAGAAACTTTATTTTTTGGGCTCCAAAATCACTGCAGAGGGTGACTGACACCATGAAATTAAAGGATGCTTGCTCCTTTGAAGAAAAGCTATGACCAACCTAGACAACATATTAAAAAGCAGAGATATTACTTTACCAACAAATGTCCTTCTAGTCAAAGCTACTGTTTTTCCAGTAGTTATGTATGGATGTGACAGTTGCACTATAAAAAAAGCTGAGTGTTGAAGAATTGATGCTTTTGAACTGTGGTGTTGGAGAAGACTCTTGAGAGTCCCTTGGACTGCAAGGAGAGTCAATCTTGAAGGAAATCAGCCCTGAATATTCATTGGCAAGACTAATGCTGAAGCTGAAGCTTCAATGCTTTGGCTACCTGATGCGAAGAACCAACTCATTGGAAAAGACCCTGATGGTGGGAAAGTTGAAGGTGGGAGAAGAAGGGGAAGACAGAAAATGAGATGCCTGGATGACATCACCAACGCAATGGCCATGAGTTTGAGTAGGCTTCAGGAGTTGGTGATGTATAGGGAAACCTGGTGTGCTGCAGTCCATGGGATCACAAAGAGTCGGACAAGACTGAGTGACTGAATTGAACTGATACTTTGTACATATTATTTAATCACTTAGTAATTTTAGTGTTTAAAGTATTTTTATTGATCTTAATAAAAATTAATGATCATTTGCAAATTTAACATTTTAGTAGGTAATTCAGATATTTTAGTGATGTGATTTTTATGCATTAAACTCATGATAGTTACATATACACTGATGATTGTAACTTTTATTACCACAAAAATTATAATATTCAATTTAATGATTTTTCACTCAATTCTGTTTTACCTCATATTGATATTAGCATTCATTATATGCACCTTCACCAGTATGTTAATACATTCAACACATAATGTCATAACCATGAATTAAAGTTGAGGTTAATTCATAAAATAATGGCTATTGCAGAAAAACTATTGTCATTATGAAGCTTAAACTAAATGGAAAATTCCTCCTATCCATTTTTTTTAAAGTTACTATTTACTTTTTTAAAGATATCTAATTAAAAAGTAAAGCTTATTTTTGGAAAATTAATACACAAACATATTAGAAGAGTTAAAAAATTTCAAGTTCAACTTATGTCTCTCAGAGGAACCAGTTTTACCTGTTTTGTATGGATGTATTCTTGTAAAGATAATCTATAATTATACAAATACTTACATATACATATTCCTTTTTTCACTTTTACCCAAACAGTAGCATCTTTCTTTATTCCTACTTAATGCTTTTGTTGTCATTCTACATATAAGATGCCTTCTTTTTATAACAGTTTATTTTAAGTTGATATTTAAGTTTATATACATTATAAAAATATCTCTACATTTTCCTCCACCTACCCAACATTTTATAGTTTTGATGTCACAGATTATATTTGTATATTTTGTATATCTATTAACAAATATTTGTAGTTACAGTTATTTTTTATGATTTTCATCTATTTAACCTTTACCCAGGCTTTGTGATTCACCTACCACCTTTACATTAAATCATTCTGATTTTTACCAGAATTACCTGGTAATTCTTGTAAAAATATTTATCAAATATTTACCTTTGCAAATAAGATTTACACTTTCATATGTTTTCCTACTACTAATTAATGCTCTTTTACTTCAGTTTAAAGAAGTCCTTTTAACATTTCTTGTAAGGCCAATCTACTGATAATGAACTCCACTAGCTTTTCTAGCTTTTTTTTTAGTCTGGAAAAGTCTTTTTCTTTAACTCTGAAGGACCATTTTCCAGTAGCATATTATTATTTGGCAGTTTTTTTTTCCTTCAGTACTTTGATGCCTTCTTTTTCAGAGCTAATTAGTATTTCATTGCACAGATGTACCAAATCAACCGAACCTCAATTCATGGACAGTCATGTTTACAATCTTTCTCAATTATAAACTACTACTATAGATGGTGTGGTAGGCTTGATGGGTCTCCGGTCAAGTTGGCTGGTTGCCAGGCCCTGCGTTGCAGAGAATCCTTGATGGGATTGGTCATGAAGAACTTCACTGAAGAATCCCAGGGAGCTCTGGGGGTAGTGCTGGCTCACTAGTTGAGTGAAGTTGGGGTCCAGGAGATCCTGGAGATGGTGTTACCCACCAATGGGTGAAACCAGGTCCTGGGAATGAACATCTTTTCACTTGCTTATTTTCCATTTTCATATCTTCTTTGTGAAGTATCTGTTCAGATCCTTTGCCCATTTTAAAATTGGGTTCTTTCTTATTGTTAAGTTTAAATAATTCTTTGCATATTTGGGATACAAGTTTTTTACCAGATATACATTTTGCATAGACCTTCCCCCTGTAGTTTAACTCTCTTAACATTGTCTCTTACAGAGCCGGGGTCTTTAATCTTAATAAATTTCAACATAATTTGTTTTCTTAAATGGATCATGCTGTAGGTGTCTTTAGATCATGCATCTAAAAACTCATGGCCAAACACAAAGTCAACTAGATTTTGTCCTGTGTTATCTTTTATAATTTTTATATTTTTGCATTTTACATATAGATATTTACAGGTAATTTTTGTGAAATGTATGAGGTCTATGTCTAGATTATTTTTTCTTCACATGGATGTCTAGTTGTTCCAGCATTACTTGTTCAAAAGACTATTCTTTCTCAATTGAGCTCCCTTTGCTCTTTTGTCAAAGATCAGTGGACTATATCTGTGTGACTATTTCTGGGCTCTCTATTCTTTTTGACTGATATTTGTGTCTGTTCTTTTTCTAATATATGCTGTCTTTGTTATGGTATCTTTCAGGTGGGGTTGCATCATTCCAACTTTTTGGTACTGTGTTGGCTATTCGGGGTCTTCAGCCTTTCCATATAAACTTTATCATCAGTTTGTTGATATTTATAAATAAACTTGTTGAGATTTTGATTGGGTTACATTGAACCTATTGATCAAGTTGGGTCGAATTGACAGCTAATTTTATTGTCTTCCAACTCAAATTCATAATATTCATCCATTTATATCTTGCTAGATTTTGTTAATCAGAATTTTGAAGTTTTCTACATGTATATCTTGTACATATTTTAGATTCATACCTAGGTGTTGTTTTTATATATGGTAATGTGTTATTATACATTGCAGGTATTTATGAAAGCAGTTGACTTGTATATTAACTTTGTATATTATAATCTTTCTGTAATCACTTAGTTCTAGAGTTATTTTTTTTAACTCAGATTTTCTACATGAGCAATTTTTATCTATAAACAAAGTCACTTTTATTTGCTCCTTTCCAATATGTTTAACATTTATTGTCTTTTTTATTTTATTAGCTATTACTTCTAGAACAATGTTGAAAAGTGTGGTGAGAGGGGATATCTGTGCCTTAGCAGGAGAGATTCTGCTTTCTAAACATTAAGTATGATGCTAGCTGTAGTCCTTTTATAAATGTTCTTTATCAAGTTTAGGATGTTCTCCCTTTATTCCTAGTTGGTTTAGAGGTTTTTTTTTTTTTTTTTTTTTTAAGCATAATTGATTTACAGTATTGTGCTAATTTCAGGCATAAGCAAAGTGATTTAGTTTATATATATATATATATATATATATATATATATATATATATATATTCCATTATAAGTTATTACAAGATACTGAATGTGATTTCCTGTTATACTGTAAATCCTTGTTACTTATCTGTTTTACATATAGAACTTTGTATCTGTTTATTCCATACACCTAATTTATTATACCTCACCACCCTTTTATTAACCATAAATTTGTTTTCTATTTCTGTATGTTACTATTTTGTATATAGATTATTTTGTGTTATTGTTTAAATTCCATATGTAACTGGTATCATATTTGTTTTCTCTCTGACTTACTTTATTAAGTATAATATTTTCTCAGTCCATCCATGTTACTCTATATGGCACTATTTCCTTTTATGACCAAGTAGTGTGTATATATACATATATACATAAATGTATACACACACAGCACATCTTGTTAAGCCAATCTTCTGTTAATAGGCACTTGGATTGCTTCCATGTCTTGGCTATTGTAAGTAGTGCTTCTATGAACATTACAGTATGTGTATCTTTTTGAATTAGAATTTTTGTTTTTCCAAGATATATATCCAGGATTGGGATTGATGCACAGTACAGTGGCTCTATTTTTAGTTTTTTAAGGAATATCCATAGCATTCTCCATAGTGGCCCCACGAGTTTACACTCTGCCAACAATGTAGAAGGATCCACCTTTCTCCATACTCTCTCCAGCATTTATCACTTGTATACTGTAAAACAAAAATCAATTTATTTATGGTTGCCCTGAGTCTATGTTGCTGCATGTAGGCTTTCTCTATTTGCCGAGAGCAGAGGCTGCTCTTCCTTATGGTGCATGGGCTTCTCACTACAGGGCTTCTCATGCTGTGGTACACAGGACCTAGATATGTGGACTCAGTAGTTGTGGCTTGCAGGCTCTAGAGCACAGTCTCAGTAGCTGTGGCACACAGGCTCCAGTTATCCCACAGCATGCTGGATCAGGGATTGAACCCACGTCTACTGCACTGGCAGGTGTATTCCCATCCACTGTACCACTGGAGAAGTTCCTATAGACTTTTTGATGATAGCCACGTTGACTATCTCACTGCGGTTTTTATTTGCTAATTATTATCTGATAATTAGCTATGTTGAACATCTTTTCATGTGCCTATTTACCATATGTATGTCTTCTTTGGGAAAATGTCTATTTGGGTCTTCTGCCATTTTTTGATTTGTTTTTCCAGAATTGAGTTTCGTGAGTTGTTTGTATATTTTGGATATTAACCCCTTATTAGTTGTATCATTACAAATATTTTCTCCCATTCTGTAGGTTGTCTTTTTATTTTGTTGATGATTTCTTTTGCTGTGAAAAAGCTTATAAGTATGATAGGTCCCATTTGTTTAGTTTTGCTTTGGGAGACTAAGCTAATAAAATAGCTAAGATTCATGTCCAAGAAAATTTTGCCTATGTTCTCACCTAGGAGTTTTATAGTCGCATGCCTTATATTTAGATCTTTAAATCATTCTGAGTTTATTTTTATACATGGTGTGAGAGAGTTCTAACTTCATTGATTTACATGTAGCTGCCCAGCTTTCCCAACAAAAATAGCTTTCCTTGCTTTTAAAGAGGTTTGTTTCTTCCATTGAATATTCTTGTCTCCTTTGTCATAGGTTAATTGACCATAATTGCATGGGGATATTTCAGGGCCCTCTATCTGTTCCATCAATCTATATTTCTGCTTTGTACCAGCACCACACTATTTTGATTACTGTAGCTTTGTAATATGGTCTGAAATCTGAGAAGGTTATATGTCCTCTTCCCTTCCAAATTGGATACTTTGTTTTTCTTTTCTAATTTCTGTGGCTAGGACTGCCAATACTATGTTGAATAGAAATGGTGAGAGTTGGCATCCTTGTTTTGCTTCTGAATTTAGTGGGAAGGCTTCCAGCTTTTCACTGTTGAGTATTATGTGACTGTTGGTTTGTTGTAAATGGCTTCTATTATATTGAGATATCTTCCCTCTATAATCACTTTGATGAAAGTTTTTATCATAAGGAGAAGTTGAATCTTCTTAAATGCTTCTTCATCAATTGAGGTGATCATGTATCTTTTGTCCTCCTTTTTGTTAATGTGGCTATCACATTCATTTGCATGTTAAACCATTCTTGTGACACTGGAATGAATTGAACTTTATCACGGTGTATGCTATTTGTATGGTTGGTTCAGTTTGATAACATTTTGTTGAAGATTTTTGCATTCATATGCCTCAAAGATACTGACCTGTGATTTTTTTTTTGTAGTTTCTTTCACTGTATTTGATACTGCATGCTGTCACTTCAGTCATGTCCAACTCTTTGTGGCCCTATGGACTGTAACCTGCCAGGCTCATCTGTCCATAGGATTTTTCCAAGCAAGAATACTGTAGTTGGTTGCCATTTCCTCCTCCAGGGGATCTTTCTGATCCAGGGATTGAACTCAAATCTTTTATGTCTCCTGCATTGGCAGGCAAGTACTTTTCTACTAGCACCACCTATTTGGTATTAGGGTGATGATGGTTTCACAGAATGCATTTAGGCATGTTCTCTCCTTTATAATTTTTTTATTTGTTTGTTTGATAGAATTGCCCAGTGAAGCCATCTGGTCCTGGACTTTGGTTTGAAGAGTTTCTGTTATTGTTTTTTTAATTACAAATTCTGTTTCACTTCTATTGATTGGACAGTTCAAATGATCTGATACTTCTTGACTCAGTTTTGGCAGGTTATATGTTTCTGGAGACATCCATTTCATCTAGGTTGTCAAATTTGTTAGCATATAACTGGTAATAGTATTCTCATGATTTTTGTATTCCTGTGGTATGGATTGTTATTTCTCCTCTTTCATTTTTTATTTTATTTGGGTCTTCTCTTTTCTTGGTAAGTCTGGCTTGAGGTTTGTTGATTTTGCTAATTTTTTTCAAACCATAAATCTTGGTGTCCTTGGTATTTTATTTTGTAAGTTTTATTCCCTTCCTCTCTGATCTTTATTGTTTCATTCTTTCTTCTGACTTTAGGTTTTGTTTATTCTTTTTCTAATTCTTTTAGGTTGTATTCTAGATTGTTTAAGATTTTTCTTGTTTCTTAAGGAAGGCCTGTATCACTATGACCTTTCCTCTTAGAATTGCTTTCGCTGCATCTCATTGATTTGGTAAGGTTGTCTTTTTCATTTGTCTGATTTCTTCTTTTATTTTTTCATTGACAATTAGTTTCTGGGTAGCATGTTGTTTATTTTCCATGTGTGTGTGTGTTTCCCGCCCCCACAGGTTTTTTGTTGTTGTTGTTGTTGTTGTTGTTGTTGAGTGTATGTGTGTGTGATTGATTTCTAATTTCATATCACTGTGATCTGGAAGGATGTTTGATATGATTTCCTTCTTCTTAAATTTGTTGAGGCTTGTTGTGTGTTCTGGTATGTGGTCTACCCAAGAGTACATTCCATACATTCTTAAAGAGAATGTATATACTGGTTTATTTATTTTTGATATAGAGTTCTGTCAATTTTAATTAAGTCTGGCTTGTTAACTGTGTCATTTAGGACTTGTGTTGTCTCACTGATTTTGTCTGAATTATCTGTCCATTGGTATTTGTGGGGTCTTAAAATCTTCTACTATTATTGTTCAATTGCTCAGTTGTGTCTGAATCTTTGCAACCCCATGGACAGCAGCACACCAAGCTTACCTGACCTTCACCATCACCCAGAATTTGCTCAAACTCATGTCCATTGAATTGATGATGCCATCAAGCATTTCATCATCTGTCACCACCTGCTCCTGCCCTCAATCTTTCCAAGCATCAGGGGTGTCAGCTCTTTGCATCAGGTGGCCAAAGTATTGGAGTTTCAGCTTCAGCATCAGTCCTTCCAATGAGTATTCAGGGTTGATATCCTTTAGGAATGACTGGTTTGATCTCCTTGCCCAAGGGAATCCCAGAGTCTTCTTAAGCATCACAGTTTGAAAGCATCAATTCTTTGGTGCTCACCCTTGTTTATGGTCCAACTCACCTCTGTACGCAACTACTGGAAAAACCATAGCTTTGACTAAATGGATCTTTGTTGGCAAATTGATGTCTCTGCTCTTTAATATGCTGTTTAGGTTTGTCATAGCTTTTATTCCAAGGAGCAAGCATCTTTTAATTTAATGGCTGCTGTCATCATCTACAGTGATTTTGGAGCCCAAAAAAATAAAGTCTGTCACTGTTTTCACTTTTCCCCCATCTATTTGCCATGAATTGATGGTATTTGATGCCATTATCTTAGTTTTCTGAATGTAGAGTTTTAAGACAGCTTTTTCACTCTTCTGTTTCATCAAGAGGCTCTTTAGTTCCTCTTCACTTTCTGCCATAAGGATGTTGGCATGTGTATATCTGAGGTTATTTATATTTCTCCTGGCAATCTTGATTCCAGTATATGATTAATCCAGTCTGGTATTTCACATGATAAACTCTGAATACAAGTTAAATAAGCAGGTGACAATATACAGCCTTGATGTATGCTTTTCCCAATTTTGAACCATTCATTTTTCTGTGTCTGGTACAAACTGTTGTTTCTTGACCTGCATAAAAGTTTCTCAGGAGGCAGGTAAGGCGGTCTGGTATTCCCATCTCTTTAAGAAGTTTCCATAGTTTGATGTGATCCACACAGTCAAAATCTTTAGTGTAGTCAATGAAGCAGATGTTTTCCTGGAATTTTCTTGCTTTCTCTATGATCCCACAGATGTTGGCAATTTTATCTCTGGTATTATTGTCAATGTCTTCCTATATTTCTCTTAGTACTCATTTTATATATCTAGGTGCTCCCATATTGAGTGCACATATGATAATAAGTATTGTAGTCTCTTTTGTATTAATGCTTTTTATATAATGTCCTTTTTTAATGAACTTCTCTAAAGTCCATTTTGTCTTATGTGAATATACCTACTCCAGTTTCTTGTCATTTCCCTTTCTATGAAGTATATTTTCCCACCCCCTCACTTTTAGTCTGTATGTATGTTTCACTCTGAAATTAGTATGTTGTGGACAGCATTTATAAGTTTTTTAATGGAATCTGTAACTCTGTGTCTCTTGATGGGAACATTTTGTCCTTTAGCATTCAAAGTCATTATTATTAAGTGTATACCTATTGCCATTTTATTTCTTGTCTTCAAGTTGTTTTGTAGTTCTTCATTTTGTTGTTTTTCCTTTTGTAGTTTAATGATTTACTTTTTAGTATGCTTGAATATTTTCTGTTTGGTTTTTGGAATCTATTACATGTTTTCAATTTGTAGTTAACATGAAGTTGAACTATGTTGACCTATATCTGTTTACTTTAAAATGATAGTCATTCAAGTTCAAACACATTCTAAAAGATGTACATTTGGGACTTCCCTGGTTGTCCAGTGATTAAGATTTCTTGCTTTCACTGTAGGGAGAATGGGCTTGATCACTAATCAGGGAAGTAGGATGTCCTCATGCCATGTGACACAGCCAAAAAATTGATAAAAGACCTACTTTTTTTATACATCTCTCTCTCACAGTTTATGACTTTGATTTTTTACTTTACTTCTTCATGCTTATCCTTTTACTGTTAATTATAGTTATAATCACTCTTACAATTGTTTTTATTATTTTTAAATCTCCTTGCTGGTTCATTGAAATGATATTCAGCCTTTTACATGTGTCTTTCATATTGTGATTTTCCCTTCCTTTAGATTCTTGCTTCCTTTCTATTTATAGAAGAGTTTTCAATATTTCTTTTAAAACAGGTTTCCTATTGACAAATTCTCTTAGTTTTTGCTTGCCTGAGAAATTCTTTGTATATCCTATTCTAAATGTTAATGTTGCTGAGTAGGTGTCCTAAGCTGCAGGTTTTATCCTTTCAGAACTTTCAATGCCATTCCCTTCTGGCCTGCACAGTTTCAGCAGAGAAATCAACTGATAGCATTATGGGGGTTTCTTGATAAGAAACTCTTCCTTTTTCTTGCTTTCTTTAGAATCCTCTCTTTATCTTTCACATTTGTCACTTTAATTATGGTGTATCTTGGTGTGAGTCTGTTTGGGTTTTCCTTGGTTTGGGTCTTCTGGGATTCCTGTACCTGGGTATGGGAAGTTTTCAACCATAATTTCTTCATATACATTTTTGATTCATTCTTTCTCTCCTCTCCTCTTGGAACCCATATTATGTGTAAGTTGGCACACTTTATACTATCCTGTAGATCTCATATGTTACTTTAATCTCTTCCCTTTCATTTGTCTGTCTGCTCAGCTGATTAGGTATTTTTCATTATTCTCTCTTCCAGATCATGTTTTTATTCTTTTGACATTTAGTTTACTTTTCATTGGTTTTCTTACATTAGTTTTTAATCTTGTCAAGTGAATTTTATATTTTTGATTTGTTCATCTTTATGGTTTTTAGGTCCACCTTACAGTGATTTGCATTTCTATGAACAATCTTTATTAATTCCTTTAGCAATTTATTATCTCCTTTTTGAACTGGGGGGTCTACTGGACTGGTGAGATCTTTTCTTTCTTTTTTTTTTTTTAAATTGGGAGTAGTTTCTCTGATTTTTCACTGTACTTTGTTCTGTCTCTGTGAATTTATTGGAAATAATTATCTACCGTGGGTGAAGATATGTTTTTAGGTGGGAGCCTCCCTTTGTTTACTGTGTGGTCAATATTTTTGGTGTGAGGTCTGGTTTTATTATGGGTGTCACCCATATCTTTCCTCAGAGTGTACTGGCTTTTGTCCCCTTGAGACAGAGTGTGATTGATGTTGTTGTGTCTAGAGTCTGTACTATATGTGAGGTAGAGCTTCCTCTTTGCTCCATGGCTGTCTCTGTCTGTCAGAGGTTGGGTCTGATTCCTGGTTGCTGAAGTAGAAGCCGGGAGGGTCAGGTCTGATCAGGTTCCATTGTTGTTGAGTATGTGCCCTGCCTTCCTCAAGAGAGATGATTACTGAAGCAAGTGAGGCTCATGAGGTTACAGCACACCTAAGCACCACTATGTAGGTGTCCCAAGTTCCATTCAGAAGCAGCTCAGGGTAACATTCCTTTCTCTTTTGTGTTCATCCCAGATCTAGTACAGTGCAGTGATGTGGAGTGGCTATGGGTCAAGACATTGTCAATACAGGAGTTTAAGTGGCTGCACTGTTGCCTGAGATCTGTACTGTCTCTGTGGTAGACAACCCCCATAGATTTCTGCCCCAGATGTAGCACTAAGCTGTGGTGTGCAGCAGGAAGAGAGAGGATACTTGCCTTTTGGAGTGAATCACTGCATACCCTCACCCGAGATCTGTCTGCTGGAAATTCAGTACCTAGCCACCGCATTTTTAGTTCTGGCTTCACTCAGATCACATTCCAGACCCTCCTGTATATCTCTGTGTAGCTAGATGGAGTTCTCTCCCAGGGTCTATTTAGTAAAGATTCAACGATTAGCCACTGCACTTTTTTGTGGTGCCACATGGTATGTGCACTGACAGTGTCTGCCCAGCTAGAAATACCAGCTCCAGGTGTGCAGTCATTTCTGTGGCCAGATCACAACTTAGGTGACCCCATCTCTCTCTGCACAGCTAGAACAAGTCTTTGTCCTGATTTCATGCCAGGCTGTGGTACAAAGTGAGTTTGTGCCTTCAGATTGGGAAGTATGTTGAGGTGGCAGCCACCAGTGCAAATAATCTTTGTCCTAATTGTCAGAAGTCAGTATGTGTGCACTCCTTGCAAGTGAGTCCAGGCATCTGGACTCACTTTACTTTCTAGCAGGCAAGGTTTCTTGTATCATCCATATAAGACACTGGGACTGGAATGGGGAGATCGTGATTCAATCTGTTCCCTCACCAGTGGGAGGGTCTGCCTGTAAGGACCTTCTCTTCCTCATAAATCCCTCCCAGGGGTGCAGGTTCCCACTCAATGCCTTTTCCCCCTTATCCTACCCAGTTACATGGAGATCTTTCCTGCAGGTTTGTTGTTGTTGTTGTTGTTTTTGTATATAATATCTTCTTCCAGTTTCCAGTTTTCTGTGAGAATTGTTCCATGTGTCAACACATTTCTGATGTGGTTCTGGGAGAGGTAAGCTCCATATCCTCTTACTCCACCTATAAATCCACCTCTCCTCCATTTACATTTTTAAAACTTTTTATTTTTTATTGGAGTATATAATTGGTTATCAAAGTTTCAACAAATTAATTCAGTTTTATATATATATATATAAATATATATAAATATATAAATATATATATATATATATATATACACACACACACACATATGTGTGTGTGTGTGTGTGTGTGTTCTTTTTCAAATTATTTCCTATTTAGGTTTTTGCACAATATTGAACAGAGTTACCAGTGCTATACAGTTAAGTCCCTGTTGGTTATACATTTTAAATATAACAGTATGTATTTGTCAGTCCCAAATGCCCTAAGGATTCCCCCTTACCCTTTTCCCTGATGACCATAAATTTGTCCTCTAAGTCTGTGAGTCTGTTTTATAAATAAATTCATTTGTATCATATGATATTTCTCTTTCTCTGACTTCACTTAGATATGACAACTTCTAAGCCCATCCATGTTGCTGGCGAATGGCATTGCTTAATTCTTTTACCTGGCTGAGTAATATTCCATGGTATATATGTATCACATCTTTATTCCTCTATCCACATTTAGGTTTCTTCCATTTCTTGGCTATTGTAAACAGTGCTGCAGTGAACACTGAGGTACATGTATCTTTTCAAATTATGGTTTTCTCAGGATATATACAAGTGAGATTGTTTGATTATATGGTAACTCTATTTTTATTTTATTTTTTTTTTAAGAATTGATGCTTTTATTTATTTCTTTTTTTTTTCTTTTTTTAAATTTCAGATATACACATGCTCCCCATCCTGAACCCTCCTCCCTCCCCCCTCCCCATACCATCCCCCTGGGCCTTCCCAGAGCACCAGCCCCAAGCATCCAGCATCGTGCACTGAACCTGGACTGGCATCTCGTTTCATACATGACATTTCACATGTTTCAATGCCATTCTCCCAAATCTTCCCACCCTCTCCCTCTCCCACAGAGTCCATAAGACTGTTCTATACATCAGTGTCTCTTTTGCTGTCTCGTATACAGGGTTATCGTTACCATCTTTCTAAATTCCATATATATGCGTTAGTATACTGTATTTATGTTTTTCCTTCTGGCTTACTTCACTCTGTATAATAGGCTCCAGTTTCATCCACCTCATTAGAACTGATTCAAATGTATTCTTTTTAATGGCTGAGTAATACTCCATTGTGTATATGTACCACAAATTTTAAGGAACCTCCATACCATTCTCCACAGTGATTGTACCAGTTAACAGTCACACCAACAGTGTAGTAGGATTCCCCTTACTCCAGAGTCTCTCCAGCATTTATTGATTGTGGGTTTTTGATGATAGCCATTCTGACTGGTGATACCTCATAGTTTTGATTTGCATTTTTGTAACAATTAGCAGTGCTGAACATATTTTCATGTGCCTATTGTCCATCTGTGTGTCTTCTTTTGAGAAATGTCTATTTAGGTCTTCTGCCCATGTTTTGATTGGGTTGTTTGTTTTTATGTTCCCCGGTGGCTCAGATGGTAAAGCATCTACCTAGAGTGCAGGAGACCTGGGTTCAATCCCTGGGTCTGGAAGATCACCTGGAGAAGGAAATGGCAAACCACTCCAGTCTCCTTGTCTGCAAAATCCCATGGATGGTGGAACTTGGTAGGCTACAGTCCATGGGGTTGCAAAGAGTTAGACACGACTGAGTGACTTTCACTTTTAAAGCCACATGAGCTGTTTGTAAATTTTTGAGACTAATCCAGATTAATCCCTTGTTGGTCATATTGTTTGCAAATGGTTTATGCCATTCTGTGGGTTTTCTTTTCATTTTGTTTATGACTTTCTTTGCTGCTCAAAAGCTTTTAAATTTAATTAGGTCCCATTTGTTTATTTTTGTTTTTATTTCCATTATAATGGGAAATAAATTGAAAAATATATTGTTGCAATTTTAGTCAAAGATCATTCTGCCTGTGTTTTCCCTTAGGAGTTTGATAATGTCTGGCCTCACATTTAGGTCTTTATTTGATTTTGAATTTATTTTTGTGTATACTGTTAAAGAGTGTTACACTTTGTAGCAGGCAGTCTTATCTCCTTTGTTGTAGATTAATTGATGATAGGTGCGTGGGTTTATTTCTGGGTTTTCCATATTGTTCGATTGACATATATTTGTATTTTTGAGCCAGTACCATACTGTTTTGCTAACAATAGTTTTGTAAAACAGTCTAAAGTCAGGGAACCTGATTTCCTCCACCTCCATTTTACTTTTTCAAGCTTCTTTTGGCTATTCTTTGGTTTCTATGTCTCCATAAAAATTTTACATGAAAAATACAATTGACCATTGATAAGGGTTACATTGAATTTGTAGATTTCCTTAGGTAGTGTAGACATTTGACAATTTGATATTACAGTGTCTACAGAAAAACTTTGAATATACCTATTTATTGTTAATTTTTTGCCCTGTAATTGTATACTAATAGAACAACAGGTATGAAGTAATAAAATATGGAAATACTTAATTTAAAAGCATCTACCCCAATTAATATTTTAAAGTTTATTATTGCTTATTGATATTTATATTTTCTAAGTATTTTTCCCTCACTTACGTTCAGTCACTCAGTCGTATATGACTCTTTGCAACCCCATGGACTGCAGCACGCCAGGGCTACCTGTCCACCACCAACACCTAGAGTTTACTCAAACTAATGTTCATCGAGTAAGTGATGTCATCCAAACATCTCATCCTCTGTTGTCCCCTTCACCTCCTGCCTTCACTCTTTCCCAGCATAAGGGTCTTTTCATTTTTTTTTTTTCTTTTTACATTTTATTTTATTTATTTTTAAATTTTATTTTATTTTTAAACTTTACATAATTGTATTAGTTTTGCCAAATATCAAAATGAATCCACCACAGGTATACATGTGTTCCCCATCCTGAACCCTTCTCCCTCCTCCCTCCCTATACCATTCTTCTGGGTTGTCCCAATGCACTAGCCCCAAGCATCCAGTATCGTGCATCGAACCTGGACTGGCATCTCGTTTCATACATGATATTTTACATGTTTCAATGCCATTCTCCCAAATCTTCCCACCCTCTCCCTCTCCCATAGAGTCCATAAGACTGTTATATACATCAGTGTCTCTTTTGCTGTCTCGTACACAGGGTTATTGTTACCATCTTTCTAAATTCCATATATATGTGTTAGTATACTGTATTGGTGTTTTTCTTTCTGGCTTACTTCACTCTGTATAATAGGCTCCAGTTTCATTCACCTCATTAGAACTGATTCAAATGTTTTCTTTTTAATGGCTGACTAACACTCCATTGTGTATATGTACCACTGCTTTCTTATCCATTCTTCTGCTGATGGACATCTAGGTTGCTTCCATGTCCTGGCTATTATAAACAGTGCTGCGATGAACATTGGGGTACATGTGTCTCTTTCCCTTCTGGTTTCCTCAGTGTGTATGCCCAGCAGTGGGACTGCTGGATCATAAGGCAGTTCTATTTCCAGTTTTTTAAGGAATCTCCACACTGTTTTCCACAGTGGCTGTACTAGTTTGCATTCCCACCAACAGTATGAGAGGGTTCCCTTTTCTCCACACCCTCTCCAGCATTTATTATTTGTAGACTTTTGGATTGCAGCCATTCTGACTGGTGTGAAATGGTACCTCATAGTGGTTTTGATTTGCATTTCTCTTATAATGAGTGATGTTGAGCATCTTTTCATGTGTTTGTTAGCCCTCTGTATGTTTTCTTTGGAGAAATGTCTATTTAGTTCTTTGGCCCATTTTTTGATTGGGTCATTTTCAAATGAGTCAGTTCTTCACATCAGGTGGCCAACATATTAGAGTTTCAGCTTCAACATCAGTCCTTCCAATGAATATTCAAGACTGATTTCCTTTAGAATGGACTGTTTGGGTCTCTGTACAATCCAAGGGATACTCAAGAGTCTTCTCCAACACCACAGTTCAAAAGCATCAATTCTTTGGCTCTCAGCTTTCTTTCTAGTCCAACTCTCACATCCATACATGACTACTGGAAAAACCATAGCTTTGACTAGATGTATTTTGTTTGCAAAGTAATGTCTCTGCTTTTTAATATGCTGTCTAGGTTGGTCATAACTTTTCATCCAAGGGGCAAGCGTCCTTTAATTTCATGGCTGGAGTCACCATCTGCAGTGATTTTGGAGCCCCCAAAAATAAAGTCTCACACTGTTTCCACTATTTATTCATCTATTTACCATGAAGTGATGGGACCAGATGGCATGATCTTAGTTTTCTGAATGTTGAGCTTTAAGAAAACTTTTACAGTCTCCTCTTTCACTTTCATCAAGAGGCTCTTTTGTTCTTCACTTTCTGCCATAAGGATGGTGTCATCAGCATATCTGTGGTTATTGACATTTCTCCCAGCAATCTTGATTCCAGCTGTGTTTCATCCAGCCCAGTGTTTCTCATGATGTACTCTGCATACAAGCTAAGTAAGTAGGGTGACAGTATACAGCCTTGATATACTGCTTTTCCTGTTGGAACCAGTCTGTTGTTCATGTCCAGGTCTAACTCTTGCTTCCTGACCTGCATAAAGATTTCTCAAAAGGCAGGTCAGGTTGTCTGGTATTCCCATCTCTTTCAGAATTTGCCACAGTTTGTTGTTATCCACACAGTCAAAGACTTTGACATAATAAATAAAGCAAAAGGAGGTATTTTCTGGAACTCTCTTGCTTTTTCGATGATCCTGCAGATGTTGGCAATTTGATCTCTGGTTCCTCTGCCTTTTCTAAAACAAGTTTGAACATCTGGAAGTTCACAGTTCTTGTATTGTTGAAGCCTGGCTTGGAGAATTTTGAGCATTGCTTTACTAGAGTGTGAGATGGGTGAAAATGTGTGACAGTTTGAGCATTTTGCGCATTGCCTTTCTTTGGGATTGGAATGAAAACTGACCTTTTCCAGTCTTGTGGCCACTGCTGAGTTTTCCAAATTTGCTGGCATATTGAGTGCAGCCCTTTCACAGCATCATCTTTTAGAATTTGAAGTAGCTCAACTGGAATTCCATCACCTCCACTAGCTTTGTTTGTAGTGATGCTTCCTAAGACCCATTTGACTTCACATACTAGGATGTCTGGCTCTAGGTGACTGATCATACCATTGTGATTATCTGGCTTGTGAACATCTTTTTGGCACAGTTCTTCTGTGTTCTGCTTCTGTTAGGTCCATACCATTTCTGTCCTTTATAAAGCTCATCTTTGCATGAAATGTTCCCTTGGTATCTTTAATTTTCTTGAAGAGATCTATAGTCTTTCCCATTCTATTTTTTCCTCTTATTTATTTGCACTGATCACTGAGGAAGACTTTCTTATCTCTCCTTTCTCTTCTTTGGGACTCTGCATTCAAATAGGTATATCTTTCCTTTTCTTCTTTGCCTTTCACTTCTCTTCTTTTCACAGCTATTTCTAAGACCGCCTCATACAACCATTTTGCCTTTTTGCATTTCTTTTTCTTGGCCATGGTCTTGATCCCTGCCTCCTGTACAATGTCACGAACCTTCATCCATAGTTCTTCAGGCACTCTATCAGATCTAATCCCTTGAATCTATTTCTCACTTCCACTGTATAATCATAAGGAATTTGATTTAGGTCATACCCAAATGGCCTAGTCATTTTCTATACTTCCTTCAACGTAAGTTTTTGTGACCCCATGGACTATAACCCACCAGGCTCCTCTGGAATTCTCCAGGCAAGAATACTGGAGTGGATTGCTATTCCCTTCTCCAGGGTATCTTCCTGACCCAGGGATCAAACCCAGGTCTCCTGTATTGTAAGAAAATTCTTTACCATCTGAGCCACTGGTTATCTAGTGTTTTTCCTAGTTTGCAATTTTCTCCTGAGTAGTCACTCCCCTTTCAAGAATGTTTTCTTCACCCCAGATGCATTGGTACTAATTTAAATTTCAAACAACACAAATGGATTCTGGATAACTCCAGAACAAAGTAAGTTCATTTGAAAAATACCTGGTATCATACAGAACTGAAGGAAAAACACACTGAATCAGGACTGGAAAACAAGTATGCATGAATCTGGAAAACTAAGCCAAAGTGATTTTATAGGAACATTCTGTTTAGAGTGATCCAGTTGGATCTAATATCAACAGGAATGCAACACTAATTTTTGAGTGATAAATAATTTTTCAACTTTCCTTACATCTTGTACTCACTTCCTCAAAGCTTTAGAGTGCATCATTGTGCATCTAAATTGTGCCAATTCTGCCAAACCCAGTTTGGCAGAAACTAATTGTGAACTAAGGATCAGGCTATCAGGAACAATGGAGAAAGACCTGGCACTTTGGTTTGTAGTTGCAGCAGGTTCTTGATTTTTTTATGAGACACTCACCCAGGGATGCATCTTTCCTGCTATAGAATGTAAAGGATTTTCAGCTCTACCTTGGACTTCCAGGTGGCATTAGTGGTAAAGAACCTGCCTGCCAATGCAGGAGAAGTAAGAGATGCAAGGTTCAGTCGCTGAGTTGGGAAGATCCCCTGGAGAAGGAAATGGCAACCCACTGCAGTATTCTTGCCTGGAAAATCTCCTGGACAGAGGAAGCTGTCAGGCTACGGTCCATGGTGTCAAAGGAGTTGGACATGACTGAAGCAACTCAGCACACACAGTTAGGGAATTTCCACAAAAATAAAAATATATGGATTGAAATTAGTCAAAGAGTGATAAATAGCCATTATATTAAAAAAACTATATGGCATGATTTTTGAAGAAAATTTATGTAGCATAGGAAAATACATGATTTGTCAAACTTACACTATAGGAAACACAGTGTAAGTAAAAAGAAAACTAAGAAAATATATTTTTTTTCTCCTATAATCAAAATTTAATTTGGAATGATACATGTAATAGAAAGAAACAAGAAAATACAAAATTAATGATATACCATTTTAGAGCTTGGTAATGTGATTAGAACTCATATGTACTCTCTTCTGAATCTTTCAGTTATTGTTAATAAATACTACTACAGATATTTTAAGTATCACTTTAATACAGGGGATTCAATTATTGAGAAAATAGTTAAGTGGTTGGAGGTATCAGTTCAGTTCAATTCAGTCACTCAGTCGTGTCCGACTCTTTGCGACCCCATGAACCACAACACTTCATGGCACATAGATGGGGAAACAGTGGCTGACTTTATTTTTCTGGGCTCCAAAATCACTGGAGATAGTGATTTCAGCCATGAAATTAAAAAGACACTTACTCCTTGAAAGGAAAGTTATGACCAACCTAGACAGCATATTAAAAAGCAGAGATATTACTTTGTCAGCAAAGATCTGTCTAGTCAAGGCTATGGTTTTACCAGTGGTCATGTATGGTTGTGAGAGTTGGACTATAAAGAAAGCTGAGTGCCAAGGAATTGATGTTTTTGAACTGTGGTATTGGAGAAGACTCTTGAGAGTCCCTTGGACTGCAAGGAGATCTAACCAGTCCATCCTAAAGGAGGTCAGTCCTGGGTGTTCTTTGGTAGGACTGGTATTGAAGCTGAAACTCCAATACTTTGGCCACCTGATGCGAGGAGCTGACTCATTTGAAAAGACCCTGATGCTGGGAAAAATTGAGGGCAGGAGGAGAAGTGGCTCTATTAAGCAATATTCAGCATTTACATTATTTTGTGTTATAGTTGGTGTACTTGTTTAATTACATGCTATCATTTTTAATTTTGAGAAACTTAAGATGTTAAATCTATACATAAACATTTCTACAGAAAAAGGCATATTTAGTTTTTAAATTTTTGCACTACAACTATAAACTCCTAGGAACATTAAGGTCTTTATTATGACCAAAGTTCTATATCAAAATGTAGTTCCAGCAGTGATATATCAATTAAATATTTTGTTAAGGAGTGCACTGCAACTTCAAAGTGTTCTTGTCATAATTTCACAATCAGCTATAATCTAGTAAGGTGCCTACTGGTGCAGAACAAATATGACAGCAAAACTCTCAGGGGATTACTGAAATAGAAAAACATTCAAAGCAAGCTTTCAGCTGGTGTAACTTTTCATCAGGAATCATCTGATAAGTCAAGAGGCTGAGAAAAAGTAAAATTCCTGTCATCTTTTTGTGAACTTACATTATGAAACTGACACTGGAGGGGGCAAGGGTAAGAGACAAGAATATGAATTATGTCATGCCTTAAGGGAAGAAAGAGCCATAGCATTGGATTTACATGGCCTGGAGTGGTTCTCAAGTCTAAAAAGAAAGTCTTTTTTTTTTTTTTTTTCGCAAACCATTGTCTAGGTATATTTTATTTTAAATCTGCAGTGATTTTCTGTGAGATTTCATGTGGGTTATAGGACTTAAAATGGAGCATACAGTCGAACAGTTGCAAGTACTGACTCTACATGACTTGGGCATCATCTATCATTGCTCATTTTCTAAACTGTTGGCAAGTTCCATGAACCAGTCACTACAAGGAAGCTCTCGGTGGCAATTTTAGAGTGAGGCCAGTCACTCTAGAGGAAATACCAAAGGATTTTTTTTTTTTAACTAGAAGATATTAAACTTTATATTACTGGATCATGATGAACAACATAGAAAACAATTGCCAGGAAAATTTTCAGAAACACTTCATGGCTATAAGGAACATAAAAGGAATGAATATGTAAAACTCAAATTCTACAGGTCAGACAGTTTTGGGTTTTCCATTAACCTGAACTTAATGATAGAAAGACAAAACTGTTTTAAGTGCTCTTATGCTAATACAATCGAGAAGTGAAGTGAAAGTTGCTCAGTCGTGTCCGACTCTTTGCCACCCATGAACAGTAGCCAACCAGGCTCCACCATCCCTGGGATTCTCCAGTGGTCCAGTGGTCCACTCCAGTGTTCTTGCCTGGAGAAACCCAGGGACGGCAGAGCCTGGTGGGCTGCCACCTATGGGGTTGCACAGAGTCAGACACGACTGAAGCAACTTAGCAGCAGCAACATGCTAATACAAATGATGGAGAAAATATAATGATAATTTGTAACAATATAAATGAATAATATTCTTTTTACTAAAGTAAAATTTTCTTGCCTGAGCTTCTTAACAAAAGACACACAATGAGTTACTGTTCCCAAAATTGGATCTTTAGTACCATCAGATCAGATCAGATCAGTCGCTCAGTCGTGTCCGACTCTTTGCAACCCCATGAATCACAGCACGCCAGGCCTCCCTCTCCATCACCAACTCCCTGAGTTCACTGAGACTCACGTCCATCGAGTCGGTGATGCAATCCAGCCATCTCATCCTCTGTTGTCCCCTTCTCCTCCTGCCCCCAATCCCTCCTAGCATCAGTCTTTTCCAATAAGTCAACTCTTCGCATGAGGTGGCCAAAGTACTGGAGTTTCAGCTTTAGCATCATTTCTTCCAAAGAAATCCCAGGGCTGATCTCCTTCAGAATGGACTGGTTGGATCTCCTTGCAGTCCAAGCGACTCTCAAGGGTCTTCTCCAACACCACAGTTCAAAAGCATCAACTCCTCGGCGCTCAGCCTTCTTCACAGTCCAACTCTCACATCCATACATGACCACAGGAAAAACCATAGCCTTGACTAGACGAACCTTTGTTGGCAAAGAAATGTCTCTGCTTTTGAATATGCTATCTATGTTGGTCATAACCTTCCTTCCAAGGAGTAAGCGTCTTTTAATTTCATGGCTATAGTCCATGAAATTACTCCAAATCTCTCCAAAATCTGTAGTGATTTTGGAGCCCAGAAAAATAAAGTCTGACACTGTTTCCACTGTTTCCCCATCTATTTCCCATGAAGTGATGGGACCGGATGCCATGATCTGCGTTTTCTGAATGTTGAGCTTTATGCCAACTTTTTCACTGTCCTCTTTCACTTTCATCAAGAGGCTTTTTAGTTCCTCTTCACTTTCTGCCATAAGGGTGGTGTCATCTGCATATCTGAGGTTATTGATATTTCTCCCGGCAATCTTGATTCCAGTTTGTGTTTCTTCCAGGCCAGCATTTCTCATGATGTACTCTGCATATAAGTTAAATAAACAGGGTGACAATATACAGCCTTGACGAACTCCTTTTCTTATTTGGAACCAGTCTGTTGTTCCATGTCCAGTTCTAACTATTGCTTCCTGACCTGCATACAAATTTCACAAGAGGCAGATCAGGTGGTCTGGTATTCCCTCTCTTTCAGAATTTTCCACAGTTTATTGTGATCCACACAGTCAAAGGCTTTGGCATAATCAATAAAGCAGAAATAGATGTTTTTCTGGAACTCTCTTGCTTTTTCCATGATCCAGTGGATGTTGGCAATTTGATCTCTGGTTCCTCTGCCTTTTCTAAAACCAGCTTGAACATGTACCATACTGATACCCAATATTATGAGGTGAATCTAAAGACACATAGAGAAAGCAGAAATGGGAATAAGATACTTTATAACTAGAATATCTACTCATCATAGGGATCAGTGTTATGGATTACAGACGCCTATGATTAACAGCTGATATGGAGCCACTGTGAAGAATGATAAAAAATAAAATGGAAATTTCTCCTACAGAAATTTCGTTCAAAAAAAGAAGATCCCATTAATGATTCTACTGTGCTTCAGTTTAAGGAACTAATGGAAAAATATGGACTCTGGGGTCAGGAATGAAGTTCATTCAGTTCATGATTATTTAATATTGATTTTATATCTTTGAATCTCAGTTTCTACCCATATAAATTTTCATTGAAGATTTTATGAGCCAACACCTACAAATCCTTCAATTAATGTTCACTAAATCTAATCTCCTTTTTTATTCAAAGGAGCTAACTTACTCATTGTTGTCAATTAGTTCATACCATAAAATTTTTACAAAAGAATGGTGTGAGTGCTGAGTAAATACAGTAGTATTACTAGTTGTGGATTGTATTAAAGGACGTCCCTAAATAAACTTCTGACTGACTTACCTTTTGGAAAAAACAAACACCACTGCCCCAAATCCTACTTCTTTTGTTCCTGAAGTACAAATAAATATATATTAGTTCAGTTCAGTCGCTCAGTCATGTCTGACTCTTTGCGACCCCATGAACTGGAGCACACCAGGCGTCCCTGTCCATCACCAACTCTTGGAGATTATATATATATGTGTGTGTATATATATATATATATATATATATATATATATATAATCTTTATCTTTGTTCCTAGCACAGAGCTTCAAAAATTATGTTTCCTAAGAGATAAGACTGCTTCATTATTCTTAGAGGGTGACTCCTGAGGAGCCCCAGCAGCTTTAGGATGGGAGATGGTCTCCAGAAGAATCTAACCACACTATTAGAGGGTTTAACCTTTCAGTATGACCCCTTCAAACTCCAAGGACAGGAGATTGAGTTCAGTCATATGGCCAATGACTTAATCTTAACGCCTAGGTAATGAACCCTGAAGAAAAACTCAGAACCACAAGCACTGGTGAGCTTCTGAGTGGTGAATGTATCTATGTATTGGGAAAGTGGCTCACCGTAACTCCACAGGGAAAGTAGCTCCTGCTCCCTCCCTTTCAAGACCTTGACCTATTTGTCTTTTCTATATGGCTATTCTGTGTTTTATACTTCGTGATAAAACTGTAAGCACAGTGCTTCCAGTAAGTTCTGTGGATCATTCTAACACATTAAACTTGAACAGGGGTCATGGGAACCCCAGAATTTATAGCTAAGCCAAGCAGTGATGTGGGTAGCTTGAGGACCCCACTTGCAGCTGGTATTTGAAATAAGGGAAGAATTTCAGGGGACATTGGGACTCTCAAATTGTGGAATCTGACACAAAGTCTGTATAATATCAGAATTTAAGAATGTTGTTTGTGATTCAACTTGTGTTCAGTTCAGTTCAGTTCAGTTGCTCAGTCGTGTCCGACTCTTTGTGACCCCATGAATCGCAGCACACCAGGCCTCCCTGTCCATCACCATCTACTGGAGTGCATTAAACTCAGGCTCATCGAGTCAGTGATGCCATCCAGCCATCTCATCCTCTGTCGTCCACTTCTCCTCCTGCCCCCAATCCCTCCCAGCATCAGAGTCTTTTCCAATGAGTCAACTCTTCACATGAGGTGGCCAAAGTATTGGAGTTTAGCATCATTCCTTCCAAAGAAATCCCAGGGCTGATCTCCTTCAGAATAGACTGGTTGGATCTCCTTGCAGTCCAAGGGACTCTCAAGAGTCTTCTCTAACACCGCAGCTCAAAAGCATCAATTCTTCGGCGATCAGCTTTCTTCACAGTCCAAGTCTCACATTCATACATGACCACAGGAAAAACCATAGCCTTGACTAGGCGAACTTTGGTGGCAAAGGTATGTCTTTGCTTTTGAATATGCTATCTAAGTTGGTCATAACTTTCCTTCGAAGGAGTAAGCATCTTTTAATTTCATGGCTGCAGTCACCATCTGTAGTAATTTTGGATCCCCCCAAAAATAAAGTTGACATTGTTTCCACTGGTTCCCCATCTATTTCCCATGAAGTGATGGGACCAGATGCCATGATCTTCATTTTCTGAATGTTGAGCTTTAGGCCAACTTTTTCACTCTCCTCTCTTATTTTCATGAAGAGGCTTTTTAGTTCCTCTTCGCTTTCTGCCATAAGGGTGGTGTCATCTGCATATCTGAGGTTATTGATATTTCTCCCGGCAATCTTGATTTCAGCTTGTGCTTTTTCCAGCCCAGCATTTCTCATGATGTACTCTGCATATAAGTTAAATAAGCAGGGTGACAATATACAGCCTTGACGTATTCCTTTTCCTGTTGGGAACCAGTCTGTTGTTCCATATCCAGTTCTAACTGTTGCTTCCTGACCTGCATACAGGTTTCTCAAGAGGCAGGACAGGTGGTCTGGTATTCCCATCTCTTTCAGAATTTTCCACAGTTTATTGTGATCCACACAGTCAAAGGCTTTGGCATAATCAATAAAGCAGAAATAGATGTTTTTCTGGAACTCTCTTACTTTTTCCATGATCCAGCAGATGTTGGCACTTTGATCTCTGGTTCTTCTGCCTTTTCTAAAACCAGCTTGAACATCTGGAAGTTCACAGTTCAGGTACTCGTGAAGCCTGGCTTGGAGAATTTTGAGCATTACTTTACTAGCGTGTGAGATTTGATGCTAACTCTGGGTAGTTGATGTCAGAAGTGAATTAAGTTGGAATTAACTTTTTGTCAGAAAATTGGTATTGGAATGTAAATCCTATGCTCTGTAAATTTTCTGTATTTCTGTAGTCATATACTAAATTACCTAACTTCAATGAGTTTCATGTTACTCATTGAAAGCTAGAGCTTCTTTTTGCTCACATTCTTTGTCACAGCATCAGTATCCTGTTATTACCTTTTTGTGACTTCTATATATGTGTAAGATCTGTCCTGAGACCTTGAGTCTCACTCTTTTAATGGTGTCATTTCTACATCTATCTCAGCTATCCATCCCTATTCATTATCCTTACCTCAATATTTTCATAAATGAAAATCAAATACTTATATATCCAATAATCTCACCAAAATCATATAAATCCTTCATTGTACCTGGTTATATTACCATCCCTCAATCTCATAAAAAGATCCAAGCCATTGAATAGTGTCAACTTCTCTGCACTCATCAACCTTTTTACTTCTCTTAATTATGTAGCTAAGTTATGCATCAACATTAAAATATTTTGTTGTTAATATACTCACCCACTGAGCTCCAGTGTTATTGCAATATATTCTTGTTACAAACTTCAGCCTTCAGTAAATAAATGTATGGAAATTTTGTCCATTCTGTAGCTCAGCATTGATGGAGAAAAGTCATACAACTGTATGGTATGTTAACTCATGACATAAGTTCATGACTTCCATTCCTTTTGGGGGCATGTTTTTGGGCTCAGTAATATAATTAATTACAACTCAGTACCTAAGATCCTCCCCACATCCTGCATCACCCTCTGCTCTGTTTCCTGTCTCCTACACTGCATTATTTTCTAAGGTTCTTTTCTTTCTTTCCCAAACATGATCAAGAATAGCTGATAGAATTGCCTCTTGCTGTTTTGAGTTAACAGAAGCCTTACTATTCACAAATGAGCAGATCTGTTTTCTATTTGCCTCCTTTCTGTTACAGAATCTTTTCCTCCTTTCTGTTATAGAAACTTTTCCCTTCTAGCAAAGGGCAAATGTTCCACCTGCATTATGAATTGCATACCCTCTTACCTTAGAAACATTCCCCCTTTGTTTATTTCCATAGTCTTCTGAATATTCAATCATTAAACTTTTAAAGCATCATGAGGATTAATAGACAAACTGCTCATTAACTGCTATTTTAATAGCAAACAAACTCAAAATAGCAACAACAATAAAAGCAACATTAGTTTGAATTTCATTGAGACCTTTGATATGTTTGCAAAATACTCATTGCATCATCATTTCAGTTTTATTCTAATTATTAAGCTTTTCAAAAGTTTTTTTATGACCCACTGACTTCACAGCTGAATTCCTGTCAATTTTTTAAACTCTAACCTTGGCTATCATCATTCTTCTCAATCTACATATTCCGACCTCCAACTCTATTAAGCATATATGTATTTTTTAACTTTAATCTTATTGAAATATTAATACTGTTTAACTTTAAACTGTGTTGTTTTGAAATATTCTATCTCTTGGTTTTCCTGGTTTGTGTTTGCCTAAGCTCACTAACAGGTTTTATCTCAATAATAAATGTTTCAATTTTTTTTTTGGCATAATTCTGTTCTATATTTTTTTTCAGGATACATCGTAGGCTGTTTTCTTTTATAATCTCAGTCTTCCAATCAGTTCTTCAGTATATATTTGTATGTGAATAACTCTCAAGTATATATATAGACCTTGCTTTTAAGCTCTAGAAAAACATTCCAGTGCCTACTTTGAATCTTTCCTGGGTTTTTGGAAGCATCCACATTTAAAATAACTGAAGTAGAAACTATAATTTGCTTAGGTCACTGAAACTGTATGATACAATTTTCTCCAAATTGGTAACACATTCTGTCTACCTATGTATTCACACCAGAAAATGGACAGTTATTTTGGGTAATTTTCTCTCAAATTCTGCATCAAATCATTAATATATCTTGTCATTTTTGGCTCCTAAGTATATATCTAATTTGGTAATTTATCAGCATATTTGTATTATGCCTACAGTTCTCTTTTCTCTGCAAAGTCTAGCCACACTGGGCTTCTTTCATTTGCATGCACTTGCCAAGCACTATGATAACTCTATGAAGGTTCTATCAATTCAGTTCAATTGCTCAGTCATGTCGGACTCTTTGCAACCCCATGAATCATAGCATGCCAGGCCTCCCTGTCCATCACCAACTCCCAGAGTTCAATCAAACTCAGGTCCATCAGGTCGGTGATGCCATCCAGCCATCTCATCCTCTGTCATCCCTTCTTCTCCTGCCCCCAATCCCTCCCAGCATCAGGGTCTTTTCCAGTGAGTCAATTCTTCGCATGAGGTGGCCAAAGTACTGGAGTTTCAGCTTCAGCATCAGTCCTTCCAGTGAACACCCAGGACTGATCTCCATTAGGATAGACTGGTTGGATCTCCTTGCAGTCCAAGGGACTCTCAAGAGTCTTTTCCAACACCACAGTTCAAAAGCATCAATTCTTTGGTGCTCAGCTTTCTTCACAGTCCAACTATACATCCATACATGACCACTGGAAAAACCACAGCCTTGACTAGACAGACCTTTCTTGGCAAAGTAATATCTCTGCGTTTCAATATGCTATATAGGTTGGTCATAACTTTCTCTCTAAGGAGTAAGTGTCTTTTAATTTCATGGCTGAAGTTACCATCAGCAGTGATTTTGGACCCCCAAAAAATAAAGTCTGCCACTGTTTCCACTGTTTCCCCATCTATTTGCCATGAAGTGATGGGACCAGATGCCATGATCTTAGTTTTATGAATGATGAGCTTTAAGCCAACCTTTCCACTCTCTGCTTTCACTTTCATCAAGAGATTCTTTAGCTCCTCTTCACTTTCTCCCATAAGGGTGGTGTCCTCTGCATATCTGAGGTTATTGATATTTCTCCTGGCAATCTTGATTCCAGTTTGTGCTTCTTCCAGACCAGCGTTTCTCATGATGTACTCTGCATATAAGTTAAATAAGCAGGGTGACAGTAAACAGCCTTGACGTACTCCTTTTCCTATTTGGAACCAGCCTGTGATTCCATGTCCAGTTCTAACTGTTGCTTCCTGACCTGTATATAGGTTTCTCGAGAGGCAGGTCAAGTGGTCTGGTATTCCCTCTCTTTCAGAATTTTCCACAGTTTATTGTGATCCACATAGTCAAAGGCTTTGGCATAGTCAATAAAGCAGAAATAGATGTTTTTCTGGAACTCTCTTGCTTTTTCCATGATCCAGCGGATGTTGGCAATTCGATTTCTGGGTTTTCTGTCTTTTCTAAAACCAGCTTGAACATCTGGAAGTTCACAGTTCACATACTGCTAAAGCCTGGCTTGGATAATTTTGAAAATTACTTTACTAGCATGTGAGATGATTGCAATTGTGCGATAGTTTGAACATTCTTTGGCATTGCCTTTCTTTAGGATGGGAATGAAAGGTGACCTTTTCCAGTCCTGTGGCCACTGCTGAGTTTTGAGGGCAGCACTTTCACAGCATCATCTTTCAGGATTTGAAATAGCTCAACTGGATTTCCATCATCTGCACTAGCTTTGTTTGTAGTGATGCTTTCAAAGGCCCACTTGACTTCACATTCCTGGATGTCTGGCTCTAAGTGAGTGATCACACCATCGTGATTATCTGGGTCGTGAAGCTCTTTTTTTTGTACAGTTCTTCTGTGTATTCTTGCCACCTCTTCTTAATATCTTCTGCTTCTGTTAGGTCCATATCATTTCTGTCTTTTATTGAGCCCATCTTTGCATGAAATGTTCCCTTGGTATCTCTATTTTTCTTGAAGAGATCTCTAGTCTTTTCCATTCTGTTGTTTTCCACTATTTCTTTGCATTCATTGCTGAGGAAGGCTATCTTATCTCTCTTTGCTAATCTTTGGAACTCTGCATTCAGATGCTTATATCTTTCCTTTTCTCCTTTGCTTTTTGCTTCTCTTCTTTTCACAGCTATTTTAAGGCCTCTTCAGACAGCCATTTTGCTTTTTTGCATTTCTTTTCCATGGGGATGGTCTTGATCCCTGTCTCCTGTACAATGTCACGAACCTCAGTCCATAGTTCATCAGGCACTCTATCAGATCTAGTCCCTTAAATCTATTTCTCACTTTCATTGTATAATCATAAGGGATTTGATTTAGGTCATACCTGAATGGTCTAGTGGTTTTCCCGACTTTTTAAAATTTCAGTCTGAATTTGGCAATAAGGAGTTCATTATGTGAGCCACAGTCAGCTCCCAGTCTTGTTTTTGCTGACTGTATGGAGCCTCTCCATCTTTGGCTGCAAAGAATGTAATCAATATGATTTCGGTGTTGACCATCTGGTGACTGAAACCATAATCACAGAAAACTAGCCAGTCTGATCACACTAGGACCACAGCCTTGTCTAACTCAATGAAACTTGATGCCACCCAAGACAGGAGTGCCATGGTGGAGAGGTCTGACAGAATGTGGTCCACTGAGAAGGGAATAGTAAACCACTTCAATATTCTTGCCTTGAGAACCCCATGAACAGTATGAAAAGGCAAAATGATAGGATACTGAAAGGGGAACTACCTGGGTCAGTAGGTGCCCATTATGCTACTGGAGATCAGTGGAGATGTAACTCCAGAAAGAATGCAGGGATGGAGCCAAAACAAAAACAATACCCAGTTGTGGATGTGACTGGTGATAGAAGTAAGGTCTGATGCTGTAAAGAATAATATTGCATAGGAACCTGGAATATCAGGTCCATGAATCAAGGCAAATTGGAAGTGGTCAAACAGGAGACAGCAAGAGTGAACATTGACATTCTAGGAATCAGCGAACTAAGGTGGACTGGAATGGGTGGATTTAACTCAGATGACCATTATATCTACTACTGTGGGCAGGAATCCCTTAGAAAATTTGTATTAGCCATCATGGTCAACAAAAGAGTCCAAAATGCAGTACTTGGATGCAATCTCAAAAATGATATAATGATCTCTGTTTTTTTCCAAGGCAAACCATTGAATATCACCGTAATCCAAGCCTATGCCCCAACCAGTAATGCTGAAGAAGCTGAAGTTGAACACTTCTATGAAGACCTACAAGACCTTTTAGAACTAACACCCAAAAAATATGTCCTTTTCATTATAGGGAACTGGAATGCAAAAGTAGGAAGTCAAGAAACACCCGGAGTAACAGGCAAATTTGGCCTTGGAGTACAGAATAAAGCAGAGCAAAGGCTAATAGAGTTTTGCCAAGAGAATGTACCGGTCATGAAGGTTCTATAGGGACAACTAAATCAAACTGATTCAATCAAAAGTCTCACAGTTTGAGGTAAAATCAGTTGAATTTATTTCTCCTAGATAGAGAAGTACATGCAGAGAAAAATACACAATACTTATTCAAAAATTGAGCCTACTAATTTATAGCTGTATCAAACAGAGCATATCCAGAGGTGTGACACATATTTTTATGTGTAGGACTTTAAAAAATTCAAAACACAATCTATATGAACAGGTTCACAAATATGGTTCAAAACATTCAGCATAAGCATCCTTTTAGAATATCGCAGTTTATCATGAACTTAATCAGCTGAGTTTTATAAAAATGAGACAGGCTTATTCATGTGTTTATTATCATAGCTCCCTTCCTTAAACTATATATATATATATATATAGTTTTCTATATATACTTATTATATATATTTCTATATATACTTATTATATATATAGTTGTCTATATATATGGCATTTTATTTATTTTTTAAAATTAATTTGATTGGAGGCTAACCACTTTACAGTATTGTGGTGGATTTGCCATACATTGACATGAATCAGCCATGGGTATACATGTGTCTCTTGGTCCCCAAACCCCTTCCCTCCTCCCTCCACATCCCATCCCTCTGGGTTGTCCTAGTGCACTGACTTTGAGTGCCCTGTTTCATGCGTCTAACTTGGACTGTCTATTTCACATGTGGTAATATACATGTTTCAATATTCTCTCAAATTATCCCACCCTTACCTTCTCCCACAGAGTTCAAAAGTCTGTTCTTTGTATCTGTGTCTCGTTTGCTGTTTCACATGTAGGGTCATCATTATCATCTTTTTAAACTCCATATATATTTTTCATGGTCAGTGTTCACATTAGTTTCCCTAAAGTGGTCCATGTTGTCAGAAATCTTAAATGTGTTAAGGTTGTTTTAGTTTTTGCCTATTTTACAAAAAAATAAACAAAAAAACTCTATTAGAATTTTGTATAAATGTATACTTTGTTTATAGAACTGACTCAGTGTGATAAATATATATTTTGTCATATATTCAACTTACAAAGGGACTAATATAGTCACATATTCACATTCCTCTTGACTTAACGCTGTTTTGCAACAAAGATGATATATAACTCTAAGCCATCTACAGGATTCTGCCCTAGGACTTCTTTTCATTCTATGGATTCTCTCTGGTCACTAAATTGTGTCAGATTCTCACGACCCTGTGAACCATAGCCCACCCAGCTCCTCTGTTGATGAGATTTTCTTCGCAAGAATACTGGAGTGGGTTGCCATTTCTTTCTCCAAAAGATCTTTCCACTGTGATCCAACCTGCATCTCCTGCATTGTCAGGCAGATTCTTTACCACTGAGCCACCTGGGAAACCCATAAATGCTATTAATACAAGATTAAAGTGCTATTTCATGCTCATGAACATTGGTCTTTTTAATGAAAATGGTTAGGGAGTTTTAAAATCTTTTATTTTTATTATTTGCTATGTTGTACAATAAGGTTTAGAAATTTTAATTCAGTGCCTAGATTTCTTTGGGTCTGTTGATAAACAATGTGGACCTAAGTTTTACTATTTCTAAAATAGAGCCAGTTGTAGTCTCTGTTATCCATCGACAGATTGAATAGATAAAGAAAATGCGGTGCATGCATATAATGGAATGTTCCTCTGCTATTAAAAAGAATGAAATAATGCCATTTGCAGCAACATGGAGGAATCTGGAGATTATCATACTAAATGAAGTAAGTCAGATGAAGACAAGTATCATGATATTGCTTATATACAAAATGTTAAAAAAATGATACAAGTGAAAATTATATGAAACAAGTGTACCTATTTACAAAATAGATACAGACTCACAGACTTAGAGAGTGAATCTATGGTTACTGGGGAAAAAGGTGAGGGGGAGGGATGAGATTGACATGTACATACCATTACATTTAAAATGGATAACCAACAAGGGCCTACTGTACAGCACAGGGTATGCTACTCAATATTCTGTAATAACCTAAATGGGACAAGATTTTTGAAAGAGAATAGATACATGTGGAACTGAATCACTTTGTGATACACCTGAAACTAAAATAACAAGTTATACAACTATACTTATACAACTATGCCCCTTTATAAAAATGTGTATTAATGTAAAAAGAAAATCTGTGGGGAAAATATGAGATGCAGCTACTAAATTATCCAATATGGAGATTTGAGCACTCTTTATAATCTTTTTTTTTGGGGGGGTGGGGTTCTCTGCTTCAGCTTTCTCCATGCCACAACTACCATATAGAAGCCAAATTCTTGACATCTTGTCATTGTCCCTTTCTAATCCATTTTTAAAACTGAAAGCATACTGATATCTTTAAAACCTAAAAGATCACAATATGTTAAAATCTTTCAACAGTCCTCTATATTCCCAAATATAAAGTCCGTACTCCTAAACAAAGCTAGTAAGAACTTCTACTACCTGGATGTTTTACTCTTTTGCCTCACCACTGACTAGGCCCCTAAGTTTTCAATCATGTAATGTTCTGGAAACACTGTGTTCTTTACACTTTCAGTCCTTTTATATGTGCTTATTCTCATAAGCACATATAATATGCACATATAAAAACATATAATTCTCACATATAATCATGCTATGCTATGCTAAGTCACTTCAGTCGTGTCTGACTCTGTGCGACCCCATAGACGGCAGCCCACCAAGCTCCCCCATCCCTGGGATTCTCCAGGCAAGAACACTGGAGTGGGCTGCCATTTCCTTCTCCAATGCATGAAAGTGAAATGTGAAAGTGAAGTCGCTCAGTCGTGTCCGACTCTTAGCGACACCATGGATTGCAGCCCAACAGGCTCCTCCATCCATGGGATTTTTCCAAGCAAGAGTACTGGAGTGGGGTGCCATTGCCTTCTCCGACATATAATCATAAGCACATACAATTCTCATAAGCACATATAATCTGGAATAATCTGCCTCTACTCACTCACCAGGGAATAATCTGCCCCTGAGACCTCAGACAAAATGTGGACCACTGGACAAGGGAATGGAAAACCACTTCAGTATTCTTGCCTTGAGAACCCCATGAACAGTATGAAAAGGCAAAAAGATAGGACACTGAAAGATGAATTCCTGAGCTTGGTAGGTGCCCGATATGCTACTGGAGATCAGTGGATAAATAACTTCAGAAGGAATGAAGAGACAGAGCCAAAGAAAAAACAATACCCAGTTGTGGATGTGACTTGAGATAGAAGCAAAAGCCGATGCTGTAAAGAGCAATATTGTATAGGAACCTGGAATGTTAGGTTCATAAATAATGGCAAATTGAAGTGGTCAAAAAGGAGATGGCAAGACTGAACATTGACATTTTAGAAATCAATAAACTAAAATGGACAGGAATGGGTGAATTTAACTCAGATGACCGTTATATCTACTATTGTAGGCAAGAATCCCTAAGAAGAAATGGAGTAGCCATCATGGTCAACAAGAGAGTCCAAAATGCAGTACTTGGATGCAATCTCAAAAATGACAGAATGATCTCTGTTCATTTTCAAGGCAAATCATTCAATATCATGGTAATCCTAATTTATGCCCCAATGAGTAATACTGAAGAACCTGAAACTGAAGAGTTCTATGATGACCTACAAGAACTTCCAGAACTAACACCCCCCAAAAAGATGTCATTTTTATTATAGGGGACTGAAATGCAAAAGTAGGAAGTCAAGAGACACCTGGAGTAACAGGCAAACTTGGCCTTGGAGTACGGAATGAAGCAGGGCAAGGGCTAATAGAGTTTTGCCAAGAGACCGAAGTGGTCAGAGCAAACACCCTCTTCCAACAACACAAGAGAAGACTGTACACAAAGATGGTCAATACTGAAATCAGATTGATTATATTTTTGCAGCCAAAGATGGAGAAGCTCTATACAGTCAGCAGACACAAGACTGGGAGCTTACTGTGGCTCAGATCATGAAATCCTTTTTGCCAAATTCAGACTTGAATTGGAGAAAGTAGGGAAAACCACTAGACCATTCAGGTATGACCTAAATTGAATCCCTTACGATTATACAGTGGAAGTGAGAAATAGACATAAGAGACTAGATGTGATAGAGTGCCTAATGAACTGAGGTTCATGACTGAGGTTCATGACATTGTAGAGGAGACAGCAATCAAGACCATCCCCAAGAAAAAGAAATGCAAAAAAGGCAAAATGGCTGACTGAGGAGGCCTTACAAATAGCTGTGAAAAAAAGAGAAGCAAAAGGCAAAGGAGAAAATGAAAGATACACCCATTTGAATGCAGAGTTCCAAAGAATAGCAAGGAGAGATAAGAAAGCCTTCCTCAGTGATCAATGCAAAGAAATAAGAGGGAAACAATAGAATGGGAAAGACTAGAGATCTCTTCAAGAAAATTAGAGATACCAAGGGAACATTTCATGAAAAGATGGGCTCAATAAAAGACAGAAATGGTATGGACCTAACAGAAGCAGAAGATATTAAGAAGATGTGGCAAAAATACACAGAAGAATTATACAACAAAGATCTCATGACCCAGATAATCACGATGGTGTGATCATTCACTTAGAGCCAGACATCCTGGAATGTGAAGTCAAGTGGGCCTTAGAAAGCATCACTATGAACAAAGCTGGTGGAGGTGATGAAATTCCAGTTGAGCTATTTCAAATCCTAAATGATTATGCTTTGAAAGTGCTGCACCCAATATGCCAGCAAATTTGGAAAACTCAGCAGTGGCCACAGGACTGGAAAAGGTTAGTTTTCATTCCAATCCCAAAGAAAGGCAATGCCAAAGAATGCTCAAACTACCGCACAATTGCACTCATCTTACATGCTGGTAAAGTAATGCTCAAAATTCTCCAAGCCAGCCTCCAGCAGTACATGAATCATGAACTTCCAGATGTTCAAGCTGGTTTTAGAAAAGGCAGAGGAACCAGAGATCAAATTGCCAATATCTGTTGGATTATCGAAAAAGCAAGAGAGTTCCATGAAAACATCTATTTCAGCTTTATCAACTGTGCCAAAGCCTTTGAATGTGTTGATCACCACCAACTGTGGAAAATTCTTAGAGATGGGAATACCTGACCCCCTGAGCTGCCTTTTGAGAAATCTGTATGAAGATCTGGAAGCAACAGTTAGATGTGGACATGGAACAACAAACTGGTTCCAAATAGGAAAAGGAGTACGTCAAGGCTATATTCTGTCACCCTGCTTCTTTAACTTATATGCAGAGTATATCATGAGAAATGCTGGGCCACATGAAACACAAGCTGGAATTAAGTTTGCCAGGAGAAATATCAATAACCTCAGATATGAAGATGACACCAGCCTTATGGCAGAAAGTAAAGAACTAAAAGTCCTCTTGATGAAAATGAAGGGGGAGAGTGAAAAAGTTGGCTTAAAGCTCAACATTCATAAAACGAAGATCATGGCATCTGGTCCCATCACTTCATGGCAAATAGATGGGGAGAGAGTGGAAACAGTTACAGACTGTATTTTGGGGGGGCTCCAAAATCACTGCAGATGGTGACTGCAGCCGTGAAATTTAAAGACACTTCCTCCTCAGAAGAAAAGTTATGACCAACCTAGACAGTATATTAAAAAGCAGAGACAATACTTAATAATAAGCAGAGACAATTGAAGACAGATTTAAGACAATTTATGACAATTTAAGCAGAGACAGTCCATCTAGTGAAAGCTATGGTTTTTCTAGTAGTCATGTATGGATGTGAGAGTTGGACTAGAAAGAAAGCTGAGTGCCCTAGAATTGATGCTTTTGGACTATGGTGTTGGAAAACACTCTTGAGAGTCCCTTGGACTGCAAGGGGATCCAACCAGTCCATCCTAAAGGAAATCAGTCCTGAATATTCATTGGGAAGACTGATGCTGAAGCTGAAACTCCAATACTTTGGCCACCCGATGCGAAGAGCTGACTCATTTGAAAAGACTCTGATGCTGGGAAAAATTAAAGGCAAGAGGAGAAGGGGGTGACAGAGGAATAAATGGTTGGATGGCATCACCTACTGAATGATCATGAATTTGAGTAAGCTCCGGGAGCTGGTGATGGACAGGGAAGCCTGGCATGCTGCCGTCCATGGGGTTGCAAAGAGTCAGACAGGACTGAGAGACTGAACTGAAGTGAAATGAGACCTTAAAAGGCTTTCCTTACCAGAATGTTGGCTGGTCTTATAGTTCTTTATAATTTCTTCTAAGTTAACGCTTAGATTTATTTATTGAAAAACCTTTATGGGGGTTCCCAGGTGGTGCATTGGTAAAGATTCTGCCTGCCAGTGCAAGAGACATGGGTTAGATCCCTGGGTAAGAATGATCTTCTGTAGTAGGAAATATCCACTTGCTATAGTATTTTTGCCTGGAAAATTTCATGAACAGAGGAGCCTGGCAGGCTATAGTTCATGAGGTCACAAAAACTCAGACATGACTTAGCACAAACACACATACACATCATAGATGTCTTGTGTTCAGACACAGTGTCTTAATATTGAATCCAATGGCTACCTAACACGATGCTTGTCACATGCATGTCATGTCAAAATATTCCACAAAGTTAACAAATTTAATATTCACTCCTCAAAATTGAAATATTTTTTAACCTTTTCTGCAGAAATATATTTTATTTATTTTTATAAAAAATGTATCCAAGAATATATCAGCCCATTTTTGTTTGTTATGTGTATGAGAAACAGGGGTGAAGTGAAGTGAAAATCGCTCAGTCATGTCTGACTCTTTACTTCTTCATGGACTACATAGTCCATGGAATTCTCCAGGCCAGAATACTGGAGTGGGTAGCCCTTCCCTTCTCCAGAGCATCTTCACAACCCAGGGATTGAACTGAAGTCTCCCAGATTGCAGACGGATTATTTGCCAGCTGAGCCACGAGGGAAGCCCGAGAATACTGGAGTGGGTAGCCTATCCCTCTGCCAGGGGATCTTCCCGACCTAGGAATCAAACCAGGGTCCCCTGCACTGCAGGCAGGTTCTTTACCAACTGATTTATTAAGGAAGCCCATGAACAGGGGTGGTTGTGGCAAATAAGATTTTTTTTTCCTTCATTATTTGCTAATAGCAAATATAATCCCAGTACAAATTGCATTTTCTAGGATTCTTTCTGCTTGACAGACCTATTAATACTATCAACAGCACTGGTGGGGATTAAAAAAAAATTGTCAGTGAAAGGATTTAGAACTGATTAAGCACAACAAATGTTACATTTGTTTACCTATTAATAGTTGCCTCTTAACTGATCTGCCATACTTTCTAATCCTTGATTGCTACTTGTCCTGTTTTCAAATTTTTGAGGGAAAAGGCTCAGTTTGTATTTAATTAGTCCAAGAGGCTCATTTACTTTGAATTTGCTTTAAAACAAACAAACAAACAAACGTGGGTTAACTCTTTAAATAATTTATTTTAAAACAAAGAATTGAGTATTTTAAGTGCCATTTCAAAAGTTTAAATGTCAAAGAAAATGGAGATTTGTTTTCCCCAGTAATGGAGATTGTTTATCATGTGAGTCTATATCAAAATTAGGAATTATCCATGCTTATAATACCTGAAGTACACGTTTGCCTGCATTCTTTTCACAAATACTTTGTGCATTCTAAACTCCAAGGCAGGCAATGAGGATATTTTTCACTTCTTTAAAGTTCACAGTCTTCTATAAAAGAAAATTTAAAACTCAGCATAGTGATTCCATTGTCATGTTAAGTACAAAGACTTTCCTATCACAAAGGAAGGAATACTTAAATCATAGAGGTTTTATCGATGTACTAAATATTGGTCATTTCCCCATATTTATCGAATTTTTTCTCAGCTTGTTACAGATTCTCAGATAGGGAAGTTTCCTAAACATTGTAGTCAGTGTCAGCTTCTGTTCTTTCCTATACCGTCCCTTCAGTTCTTTGTTCTCACTATGCACTGGCTTGCAAAATCATCATAGTTTCTCCTCAAGTCAGTTGGCTTCACTGGCATGAGTTGAACAAATTGGAGTCAAATCCAATACCATCTTTTATTTAATTGTATTATAATTGATTTACAATATTGTGTTAGTTTCAGGTGTACAGAAAGTGATTCAGTTATACATGACATATATTCTTTTTCAAATTCTTTTCTCATAGGTTATCACAGAATAGTAAGTAGAGTTAACCTGTGCTGGTAATTTGTTGGTTATCTATATTATATATTACTGTGCATATGTTAAACCCAAAGTCTTGATTTATCCTTCCCTACCCAAGTTTCCCCTTTGATAAGCATAAATTTATTTTAGATACCTATGAGCCTGTTTCTGTTTTGTAAATAAATCATTTATATTATTTTTTAAAATTAGGTTCCACATATGAATGCCATCATATGATATTTGCCTTCACTTAGTATGGTGATCTCTAGGTCCATCCATATTGCTATAAATGGTATAATTTTATTATCAACAGAAGAATGGATAAAGAAATATGTACCACATATTCTACACCCATCCTCTGTTGATAGATGTTTAGATTGCTTCCACGTCCTGGCTATTGTAAATAGTGCTGTAGTGAAAACTGGGGTGCATGTATGCCTAGGAGTGGAATGGCAAGGTCATGTGCTAGCTCTATTTTTAGTTTTTAAAGACCCTCCATACTGTTCTTCATAGTGGCTGTACCAATTTACATTACCACCAACAGTGTAGGAGGGTTCCTCCCTTCTCTACTCAATCTCTCCAGCCTTTAGTTTTTGTGGATTTTTGATGATAGCCATTTTGACTGGTGTGAGGTGATATCTCACTATAGTTTTGATTTGCATTTCTCTAATAATTAGCGATGTTGAGCATCTTTACATGTGCTTCTTGCCCATCTGTGTGTCTTCTTTGGATAAATATCTGTTTAGATCTTCTGCCCATTTTTTGATTGAGTCGTTTTGTTTTGATGATGTTCAAAAAGCTCATTAGCTGTTTGCAAATTTTGCAGACGGATCCCTTGTTGGTCACACATATCATTTGCAAATATTTTCTCCCAATCTGTGGGTTGTCCTTTCATTTTGTTTTTTCCTTTGCTATGTAAAATCTTTTAAGTTAAAGTTGGTTCCATTTGTTTATTTTTGTTTTTATTTCCATTATTCTGCGAGATGGATTGAAAAAGATGTTGCTGTGATTTGTGTCACAAAGTGTTATGCTATGTTTTCCTCTAGGAGTTTTATAGTGTCTGGTCTCATATTTAGGTCTTTAATTCATTTTGAGATTATTTTTGTGTATGGAGCTGGAGGAGTCAGGCTCCCTGACTACAACAACAAAACTCCAGTCATCAAAACAGTGTAGTATTGGCACAAAAACCCAAATATAGATCAGTGGAACAAGATAGAAAATCCAGAAATAAACCCACACAGCTATGGTCAACCTATGCAAAGGAGGCAAGACTACACAATATTGGAAAGACAGTCTCTTCAACAACTGGGGAAAACTGAACAGCTGCATGTAAGAAAATGAAATTAGATCATTCTTTAACATCATACACAAAAACAAGCTTAAAATGGATTATATACCTTAATGTGAGACTGGACACTATAAAATTCCTAGAGGAAAACATAGGCAGAACACGCTGCCATAAACTACAGCAGTATCTTTTTCAATCCATCTCTCAGAATAATGGAAATAAAAACAAAACTCAATGAGACCTACTTAATCTCAAATGTTTTTGCACAATGAAGGAACCAATAAACACAAACTGAGCCTTCTTCCTCAAAAATTTGAAATTAAGAAGAGTAAGTAGCAATCAAATACAGGATGCTTGGGGCTGGTGCACTGGGATAACCCAGAGGGATGGTATGGGGAGGGAAGGGGAAAGAGGGTTCAGGATTGGGAACATGTGTACACCCATGGCAGATTCATGTTGATGTATGGCAAAACCAATACAATATTGTAAAGTAATTAGCCTCTAATTAAAATAAATAAATTTAAATTAAAAAAATTTTAAAAAGCATGGCAGATCTGTTAAGAGGCAACTATTAATAGGTAAACAAATGTAAGAGACACAGGTTCGATGCCTGGATCTGGAAGATCCCTTGGAGGAGGGCATGAAACCCACACCTGTATTCTTTCATGGAGAGTCCCATGGATAAGAAGCCTGGTGGGCTGGGCTTCCCAAGTGGTGCCAGTGGTAAATGACTCACCTACCAATGCAGGAGACATAAGATATGTGGGTTCAATCCCTGGATCAAGAAGATCCCCTGGAGGAGGTCATGGCAACCCACTCCAGTAATTCTTCCCTGGAGAATCCCATGGACAGAGGAGCCTGGTGTACTACAGTCCATAGGGTGCAAAGAGTCAAACACTACTGAAGTGACTTAGCATGCACACACAAAGTTTTTAGAATATCACAGCCTAAAGAGTAAAACCAAAGCATTTATTCATATTAAAATGTAATACAAAAAGTTTTATTTTAAATAATGCATTTATAAAACTGGATTTTACTCTACTGGTGGTATTTCTTTTTGTTTTTTAATTTTTTTTCTTTTTTTTTAAATTTTATTTTATTTTTAAACTTTACAATATTGTATTGGTTTTGCCAAATATTGAAATGAATCCGCCACTGGTATACATGTGTTCCCCATCCTGAACCCTCCTCCCTCCTCCCTCCCCATACCATCCCTCTGGGTCATCCCAGTGCACCAGCCCCAAGCATCCTGTATCCTGCATCAAACCTGGACTGGCGACTCGTTTCATACATGATATTATACATGTTTCAATGTCATTCTCCCAAATCTTCCCACCCTCTCCCTCTCCTACAGAGTCCATAAGACTGTTCTATACATCAGTGTCTCTTTTGCTGTCTCGTATACAGGGTTGTTGTTACCATCTGTGGTATTTCTTAAAGTCCTTGTATGTTAGCATTCTCTTAAACAGTAGGCTTTAGAAGCATATTGTGTAAAGATTTCATTATTTACAATATTCCAAGATGAGGAATGCTGCTGAATACTTCAATTCACATATAAACATCATAATGTGCCTAACTGGTTGAGAAACCAGTTATTTTTTTATAAGTCTTCTCTTTACTAATATAGTCTATCAAGACACAGAAAAGTTGGTGAACAAAGGATTGGAGGACATAGAGCTTCACTTCAAGTGCTTTAATTAGCCGTCCAGTGCTCTCTAGAGTCAATTGATGTAGAAAACTTAGCTGCTTAAATTAAGGAAGGTGCACTAGCAGTCTTGGGTATAAACTCAACAAAATTATGTCATTCTTTGCCAGTTAAAAAAATGTGCATAACAGACTTTTTCTAGAACATTCAACTAAGATGTTATCATTTTCAGCACACACAGGAAAAACCCTCTAAGTATTGTTTAGCTATAAAAATTGATGAGTGATGATAAACAATTATGTAATAGAGACTTAAAGTCTTCAGGCATGTTTTATTTTCAAATAAAACAGTGGATAAGTTGTGCTGTAGTATAGGATCAAATATATTGTTTCATGTTATACCTGAAGTATTATGGCATAATAAGATTGTTTAATCACACTACCCTTAGTTTTTAGGACAGTTATGATTCATTAACAAATCATTTTTATCTGCAAAACAAAAAGCCTCAGTGACAGTAATAACACTTTTGTACCATTTTGATTTTTAAATTCCTAGTCAAAATGTTTTATTTTTTCTTTATCCATGTATAATACTGATTTCAATGCTTCTTTTTAGTTTTATGAATTAAATAATCTTTTCTTTCATTTTTATATTAAACAAAAAATAATACAACAAATAGTTTTTCACTATACCTAAACTGACTAATTAGTTGAGCCTGTGTGTGAACATTCACATTCTTATCTTTTATTTGATGGCCTAGGGGAGAAGAATGGAATGGGTTATCTGTAAAGATGCAAATAAGAGCTATTGATATATTATTATTTGGTAGACTGCCTCATAGAAATATACCAGTAATATTCAATAATATCAGAATTCTTTGTGGTAAAAAGCTATAACACTGTCTACTTTTATGAGTAAAGATGAAAATATCTGTTGAACATTTCCCAGAATAATTTAAATAATTATTTTATTCCTGTTATGAGTTGAATTGTGTATCCCTCTCCTAAATTCATATTTTTAAAACCTAACTCTCAGTGCCTCAAAATATGAGCTTATTTGGAAATATAATCTTCGGGTTAATATGTGAGAGCCCTAATCCCATATGGCAAGTGCCTTAATGGAAAGGGAAAATTTGGAGATATGCACAGAAGTAAGGAGTTTGTCATCTGAAGAGATATGAAGAGAAGATGACCATCTACAAGTTGAATAGAAAGGTTTGGAACATATTCTTCGCCCACAACACACAGAAAGGACCAGTTTTGCTGACTTCTTGCTTCCAGAACAGTGTGAGAGAGACAGTTGATTCCTGTTGTTTAAGCAGTGAATTTTGTGGTACCTTGCTATGGCAGCTCTAGAAAATTAATACAACCCCTATGATACATATATGTTTTTAAAAAATGGAAGTGATTGCTTTGAGAGAGTAGTGATGAAAAACTCATCTTTCTATAGCCTATCTGGACTTTGGGTTGAAAAAAATTAGCAAAAATAAATTTTATTTGAGAAGAGTTTTATGTAACAATATTTTCTTTTAAAATCTTTTGAAATATATCGTTTAGAAAATGTAAATCAGGACCATAATTTGAAAAATTAATTTTTAAATCAATTATTGTTTCTTTTAGAAACCAAATGCATGCCTGCTTTTGTCTAGTTTCTCAAAGGATCATTTCAGAAGACATATGGTGAGTTAGCATGACCCATGAATGTCAGCTATTTATTTTTACAACTTGTAGAGAAAGCAGGGCTATTTTAGTAGCAGAAGTTACTAAAAGCTATTTCCATAATCCTTTCCCCAGCATTATGCATGTGAGAATGAATTAGGAAATCCTAGTTTAATCAGATATTAGACAACAATAAAATGAAACCCATTATATTTAATATTTAATGCTAAGATCAAGCAATTAAATGTTCATTGATAATCTTACATAGTATACAGTTACACAAATTTTATCAATGATTTAGTTAATGCAAAACTCCATCCCATTTTTTCTGGTCTGATTTACATTCAGTATATTTCACATTTGGTACTACTCAGGAAATGCCAGTAGAGATAGGGAAAAATTTAGTTGAACATTAAATTAAATAGTTTGTGGTGACTTATAGATAAATGTTACAACTGCCCTGGTATTTTCTCAAGTTAACCTTTTAGGCTGACTGTGGGAAAGGAGAGACAGCAGCTATTGAGAATGACAGGGTCTCATGCACCTGTTTATCTATGGCAAGTGACAAACCTATCAGTTATTTTCCAGATTAAAGAGACAAACAGTGACCCAGACTAAATTGGGATCATGTTCAAAGTGTCAGATACATTGAAACTAGTACTTCTGTGTTCCTTTATGAAACATGTTTAAAATCATCCATATTTAAAATACCAGTTTAAAGTTATTCAAGTTATTTATTGTAATGCTTATAGTCTACTAACTTTTAAAATTATACACCTATGGCAGAGACCAAAGTAAAAGTAAAGTATGGCAAAGTAATAGGATGCACAACTCACCTCTCCAATGAATATATAAAAAATACATCTACATCTGGAACACTTCTCACTCACTGAAAACCAATTGGTACCTGGCAGGCAGACTCCTGTACAACCAAGACTGTAAGAAGGATATACAGGTAATCAGGTAGGAAGGGAAGATAAGTGAGCAGGTCAAGACCTGTGTCCCAGGGAGGGGACTCAGAGGAAAATGAAAATTGTACATTTGCCCTGGAGAGTGGGTAGGCCGAGACTCAGACTGGGTGTCCCAAACCTGGGGTCATCCACAGGGGAGAAAAGCCCCTCGGCTAGGTGGAGAACCACTGGGACAGACAGAAAGGCTAGACAAGACTAGACTCCATTCGTAAGGATCATGTACGTGCTGGCTAACCAATTTCTGGCAGCAGCCACTGTGCCACAGCTTACAGCTCCCATACACACAAACAACATAGAGGCCTGGCTTCCCTGTGCAATGGTTCCACATGAAGGCAGGGGACAGTGAGCAGCTGTGAGAGACAAAGTTTCCTGCTCTGTAGTCTTGTTGGAGCTGTCTGCTCTAGCAGCTGCCAAGTTTCCTATGACTGATTCTCTGTGCAGCTCATCCCAGGGTGACCTAGCCCAAGCTCTGCTCAAACCACACCACTGAGTAGCACTGGATCTAGGGCAGTCACAACTGGAGAAAAGACTTAACTGTGGCTTGTGGCTGAGCAGAGCTACAGATGACTGTATAGGGAACACATCAGACCTCTGTGTATGCATAGATCCCACTTACTTCAGCACTCCCCTCCTCTGGGACAAAGGTCTTGGTGTGGGAAGAGGGAAAATCATCCACCTAAAAGAAAAAGAGCTGAGCCCAACTTTCAGGGCTTCTATTGCAGCAACTTGAAATCAGATTCTGTCCCTGATGGGTTTATGACAGATACTAGGCAGAGATGAAATCTTACCAAAAAGTCAGTCCAGCTCTAGCTCCTCTGTCTCCAGCCACATCCATTACCAAAATGATAGCTGCCATCATATCCCAAGGAAAGACTTATTAACTGGTGTCCAATTCAAATCCAAACCTCTCACCAAGAGCACTGGGCATGTGCAGTCTGCACAGGGACACTCCCACATAAGAACACCCAATAAAGATCACCATAAGTAACTGTTCAACCTAAATGCATAGAAGCAGAGAAAGTTAAAAAGAAAGAGGAACTACTCTCAATTGAAAGAACAAAACACAGATAATGAGATAAACACTTTACCCAGGTAAAGAATTCAAAGCATTGGTAATAAAACTGTTAACAGAATTAGGAAAATAATTGAATAAACAATGAGCATTTTAACAAGGAACTAGAATATATAAAAAAGACATAATCATAAATAATTCAGTAGCTGAAATAAACACACTAGAAGGAATAAATAGCAGACAAAGTAATACAGAAGAATGCATAAGGGAGCTGGAAGACAGAAAAATATAAAACAACCAATCAGCAGAACAGACAGGAAAAAAAAAATTTAAATGAAAGCAACCTAAGAGAGCTCTGAAATAACATTTAAGTGTTCCAACATTTGCATTACAGGCAGAGAAGCAGAGAAGGGGATCCAAGGTGTATTTGAAGAAATTATGGTTGAAAATTTCCCTGACCTGAAGAAGGAAACAGATATCCAGGTTAAGGAAGCACAGAAGGTCCCAAATAAGATGAACCTCAAATAGACACCCACCAAGGCATATCATAATTAAAATGGAAAAGGCAAACAGAATTCTAAATTGACAATAACACGATAATAGCTGTAGACTTTAACATCCTATGGAGATCAATGGACAGATCATCCAGATAGAAAATCAATAAGGCATCAATGGTCTTAAAAGACATAATATTGGGCTGGCCAAAAAGTTTGGGTTTTCTGTAATACGGTGTGGAAAAACCTGAACTTTTTGTCAATCCAATAGATACCTAAAGGACATTACATCCAAAAACAGAAGAATACACATTCTCTTCAAGTGTACATGAAACATCCAGGATAGACCACATTCCAGCCCACCAAATAAATCTCAACAACTTTAAGAGGCTCAAACTAATATTAAGCATTTTTTCTAACAACAGTGGTGTGAAACTAGAAATCAACTACAGAAAGACAAATGGGAAAGGGACACGCACATAGGGACTAAATGACATGCTACTAAAAAACCAACTGGTCAATGGAAAATGAGAAGATAACTTTGCATAAATGAAAATTTAAGTTCAACACTTCAAAATCTATATGCTATAGCAAAAGCAGCTCTAAGAGGGAAGTAATGATACAGGCCTAACCTATGACCTAAAATAATTAGACAAAATAAAACAAATAAAGACCAAAGTCAGCAGCAGGAAGGAAATAACAAAGATTAGAGAAGAAATTAAATACAAAAAAAAACTAGAAAAGATTAATGAAACCAAGTGTCACTTAAAAAACAAACAAACATAAAATTGATAAACTTTTATCCAGGTTTGCCAGGATGTAAAGAGTAGACCCATAATACTATTAGAAATGAATATAGAAGAAATAGTCTTTGGCATAAATCATATTTTTTGGATCAGTCTTATAAGATAGATAAAATAAAAGTAAAATAAACAAATGGAACCTAATTAAATAAAAGCTTCGGAACAGCAAAAGAGACCAACAATATCAAAATATGAGTTATGAAGCTGGAGAGAATATTTACAAATGATATGATCAATAATTGGTTAATATCTGAAATATATAAACAGTTTATAATACTCAATATAAAGAATCCAATCAAGAAATGTATAGAAGATCTAAATAGACATTTTTCCAAAAAGGCATACAAATGGCTAACAGACCAATGGAAAGTTTCTCAATGTCTCTAATTATGAGGAATAAAAATCAAAACAGCAATGAGATATGAACTTACACTGGTCAGAATGGCTGTCATTAAAAAGTCTATAAATAAATGCTGAAGAGTATGCATAGAAAAGGGGACGCTCATATTCTGTTGTTGGGAATGTAAATTGGTGCAGACAGTAGGGAAAACACTACAGTGTTTTCTCAAAAAACTAAAATATAAAACTCTCATAATCCATCAGTTCCATTTTTTGGTTTGTTATCTGCAAAAATTGAAAACAGCAATCTGAAAAGATACATGCAACTCAGTGTTCACAGCAGTAGTATTTACAATAGCCAAGATACAGGAGGAACCCAAATGCCAAAAACTGATGAATGGATAAAAAATATGGTGTGTGTGTATATATATATATATATATATATACACACACATACATACAACTGAATATTACTCAGCCATGATATGAACATGGATTGACCTAGAGAATATTATGTTTAGTGAAATGATCAGAGAGGTAAATTCTATGATATATCACTTGTATTTGGAATCTAAAAAAATAAAAATAAATATTTATGTAGAGCAGAAATAGACAGACATGGAAAATAGAGGTTACTAAAGGGGAGAAGAAAAGTGAAATATTAGGGGTTTAGGATTAAGAGATGCAAACTACTATGTATAAAATAAATATGTAACAAAGATATATTGTATAGCATAGGGAATTACAGCATTATTTTAATAAAATTTAATGGGGTGTAATCTGTAGACACATCAAATTATAATGCTGTATACCTGAAACAAATATAACATTGTAAATCAACTAATTAGACATACCAATGAACATTTCATGCAAAGATGGGCTCGATAAAGGACAGAAATGGTATGGACCTAACAGAAGCAGAAGATATTAAGAAGAGGTGGCAAGAATACACAGAAGAACTGTACAAAAATATCTTCATGACCCAGATAATCACGATAGTGTGATCACTGACCTAGAGCCAGACATCCTGGAATGTGAAGTCAAGTGAGCCTTAGAGCATCACTATGAACAAAGCTAGTGGAGGTGATGGAATTCCAGTTGAGCTGTTTCAAATCCTGAAAGATGATGCTGTGAAAGTATTGCACTCAATATGCCAGCAAATTTGGAAAACTCAGCAGTGGCCACAGGACTGGAAAAGGTCACTTTTCATTCCCAAACAAAGAAAGGCAATGCCAAAGGATGCTCAAACTACGGCACAATTGCACTAATCTCACATGCTAGTAAAGTAATGCTCAAAATTCTCCAAGCCAGGATTCAGCAATACATGAACCATGAACTTCCAGATGTTCAAGCTGGTTTTAGAAAAGGCAGAGGAACCAGAGATCAAATTACCAATATCCTCTGGATCATGGAAAAAGCAAGAGAGTTCCAGAAAAACATCTATTTCTGCTTTATTGACTATGCCAAAGCTTTTGACTGTGTGGATCACAATAAACTGTGGGAAATTCTGAAAGAGATGGGAATACTGGACCACCCGAACTGCCTCTTGAGAAACCTATATGCAGGTCAGGAAGCAACAGTTAGAACTGGACATGGAACAACAGACTGGTTCCAAATAGGAAAAGGAGTACGTGAAGGCTGTATATTGTCACCCTGCTTATTTAACTTATATGCAGAGTACATCATAAGAAACGCTGGACTGGAAGAAACACAAGCTGGAATCAAGATTGCTTGGAGAAATATCAATAACCTCAGATATGCAGATGACACCACCCTTATGGCAGAAAGTGAAGAGGAACTAAAGAGCCTCTTGATGAAAGTGAAAGAGGAGAGTGAAAAAGTTGGCTTAAAACTCAACATTCAGAAAATGTAGATCATGGCATCTGGTCCCATCACTTCATGGAAATAGATGGGGAAACAGTGGCAGGCTTTATTTTTTGGGGCTCCAAAATCACTACAGATGGTGACTGCAGCCATGAAACTAAAAGACGCTTACTCCTTGGAAGGAAAATTATGACCAACCTAGATAGCATATTCAAAAGCAGAGACATTCCTTTGCCAACAAAGGTTCGTCTAGTCAAGGCTATGGTTTTTCCTGTGGTCATGTATGGATGTGCAAGTTGGACTGTGAAGAAGGCTGAGCACCAAAGAATTGATGCTTTTGAACTGTGGTGTTAGAGAAGACTCTTGAGAGTCCCACGGACTGCAAGGAGATCCAACCAGTCCATTCTGAAGGAGTTCAGCCCTGGGATTTCTTTGGAAGAAATGATGCTAAAAGCTGAAACTCCAGTACTTTGGCCACCTCATGTGAAGAGTTGACTCATTGGGAAAGACTCTGATGCTGGGAGGGATTGGGGGCAGGAGGAGAAGGGGACAACAGAGGATGAGATGGCTGGATAGTATCATTGACTCAATGGACGTGAGTCTGAGTGAACTCCAGGAGTTGGTGATTGACAGTGAGGCCTGGCATGCTGCTATTCACGGGGTCACAGAGACGGACACGACTGAGCAACTGAACTGAATTGAAATCAACTATACTTTATTTTAAAAATTAAAAAAACTCATACATTCTTTTTTAAATATTAAATTTAAATGATTTAGGAACATAGAAATCAGGTCACAGATAAAACATAACAAAAATACAGGTAAAATAAATATATTGATACTTATGTTTAATATATAGAATATTTTCATATAAAGCCTGATATTAATACTTGGCTTTCTACTCTAAAAGCTCTTGTGCTACAAATAATTCAGGTATGATTGGTCTTGATTATTGTGAATTTTAAATTCATAGAAATCTGCCTTATATTATATACAATCAACTCTTCAAAATATTTATATGCCTGAAATTTAATTTTGATAAATAAAAAAGTCATTGTTTTTGATTCTGTATTTACCTGCCCTAAACGTCATTGTTCTAACTCTAGACTATATATTGTCTTTATATTTTATCAAACAGTCCTTCAAATAATATTTGAAAATACCTCCTAGAAAAAAGATTAAAAATTTTATTTCTTTTTTAGAATGTGTTTGAGTTATATGACTATCAGTCTAAAGCAAGTTGATTTAAGAAGCGGTTACTGTACTCAAAAAATAGGGTCACCACAAATCAAAAACACACAACAGACTCACAAAACCCAAAAAGAAGGAAACACAGCATAAAATGAAAGGAAATTATTAAACCACAAAAAGAAAAAGGAACTGATAAGAAACACAGAATTAGTAGGATAAGAAGGTTTAAAATGGCAATTAAATATGTACCTATCAATTAATTACCTTAAATATCAATGGACTAAATGCTCCAATCGAAAGACATACAGTGGCAGATTGGATAAGAAAATAGTAGCCTACAATATTGCTACCTACAAGAGACCCACTTCAGGGTAAAGGGCATACATTGATTGAAATTGAAGGGATGGAAAATGATATTTCATGAAAATGGAAATGACAAGAAAGCAGAGGGTGTAAAACTCATATTAGATGAAACAGACCTTAAAAGAAAGGCCATAATGAAAAATACAGACACTATACTATTGAAAGGATCAATACAAAGAGATTTTATGCTCATCAGCATATATGTGCTTAATATTGGAGCCCCCCAAAACATAAAACAAATACTAGCAGACATAAAGGAACTGACAGGAATACAATAGTAGTAGGAGCCTTTAACACCCTGCTCTCATCCATAGACAAGTCATCTTGACAGAGAATCAATAAGGTAACAGATATCCTAAATGATAAAGAAGAGCAGTTATACTTAATTGATATTCTCAGTATATAAAAAAAAAAAAAAAACATTCTTTTCTAGTGCACACAGAACATTTTCTAGCATTCACCATATACTCAGACACAAAACAAGCCTCAACAAATTTAAGAGCACAAAAATTATCTCAAGCATCCAGTATCATGCATCGAACCTGGGACAACCCAGAGGGATGGTACGGGGAGGGAGGAGGGAGGAGGGTTCAGGATAGAGAACACGTGTATACCTGTGGCGGATTCATGTTGATATATGGCAAAACCAATACAATATTGTAAAGTTAAAAAATAAAATAAATTAAAAAAAATTATCTCAAGTATCTTCTCTGAGCACAATGGCATGAAACTTTAATAGAAATTAACCTCAGAAAAATAAATGAAAACACACAAAAAAGTTACATGGAGACTAAACAATCTACTTAAAAAATTGATTAACAGGGAAATCATAGAGGAAATAAAAAAATACACTGAGACAAATGACAATGAAAATATGACCAAACAAAATCTAAGAGATGAAGCAAAAGTCATTCTTAGTGGGAAGTTCATAGCAATATAGGCCATTCTCAAAAAAGAAAAATCTCAAATAACCTAAACTACCACTTAAAATAGAAAAATAAGAAAAAAAAAAAAATCAGCAGAAGGAATTAAATTATAAAGATCAGTGAAAATATAGATTTAAAAAAACAATAGAAAAAAATCAATAAAATCAAGGTCTGGTTCTTTGAAAGTGTAAATTAAATTGATAAACTTCTGTCCAGGCTCACCAAAAAGAAGACAGAAAAACCAAACAAACCTAATATTAGTAACAAAAAAAGGAGACATATCAACTGATACTGCAAATATACCAAAAAAGGAAAGCATAAGGGAATACCATAAACAATTATATGCCAAGAAATTTGATAACCAAGAAGAAATGGACAAGTTTCTAGACACAGCCCATCAAAATAGAATCAAGAAGAAACAGATAATTTGAACAGACTGATCACTAGAAGTGAAATTGAGTCTGAGGGTGGAAACACACACACACACACACACACACACTCTATAAACAAAAGTTTAAGACCAAATGGCTTCACAGGCAAATTCTACCAAATACACAAATAAGAATTTATCTAATCGTTCTCAAGCTTTTCCAAAAGATAGAAGAGGACGGAACACTTCCACAAGTGTTCTATGAGGCCACCATGACTCTGATATTGAAACTAACAAAGCATCACCAAAAAAGAAAATTAGAGTCCAGTATCTTTGTCGCAAAGAGTTGGACACGACTGAGCGACTGCACTTTTACTTTTCACTTTCATGCATTGGAGAAGGAAATGGCAACCCACTCCAGTGTTCTTTCCTGGAGAATCCCAGGGATGGGGGAGCCTGATGGGCTACTGTCTATGGGGTCGCACAGAGTCAGACACGACTGAGGTGACTTAGCATAGCATAGCATCTTTGATGAATATAGATGTAAAAATTTCCAAGAAAATACTAACAAACTGAATCTACCAACACATAAAATAGATTATATACCACGACCACCTGGGATTCATCCCAAGTTCACAAGGATAGAGCAGCATACTCAAACCAATCAATATGATACGTCATCTAAAGAAAAACAAAACAAAACACATTATCATCTCAATAGATGTTTAAAAAGCATTTGACAAAATTCTTACATCCATGCATAATAAAAACACTTACCAAAGAGGGTATAAAGGGAACATATTTCAAAATAATTAAAGCTATTTATGACAAACCTATAGCTGATATAATATTCATTGGTAAAAAAGGTAAAACCCTTCCTGCTAAAATCGGGAACAAAAGAAGGATGCCCACTATTACCTCTTCTATTCAACATACTATTGGAAGTACTAGAGACAGTAGTCAGACAAAAAGAATAAATAAGTTTATCCAAATTGGAAGGGAAGAGGTAAAATTGTTATTATTTGCAGATGATATCACACACACACACACACACACACTATATATATATATAACTATAAAGACTCTTTATATATATATATATATATAAAACTCTATAAAGACTCTACACAAAAACTTCTAGAGCAGATAAACAAATTCAGCAAGGTAGTAGGGTACAAGATTAACATATAGAAATTGGTATTTTTTTTTACTGTTTTTTTTTTTAATTTATTTATTTTAATTGGAGGTTAATTACTTTACAATATTCTATTGGTTTTGCCATACATCAACATGCATCTGCCACGGGTATACACGTGCTCCCCACCCTGAACCCCCCCACCCACCTCCCTCCCCATACCATCCCTCTGGGTTATCCCAGTGCACCAGCCCCAAGCATCCTGTATCCTGCATCAAACCTGGACTGGCAATTCATTTCTTATATGATATTATACATGTTTTAATGCTATTCTCCCAAATCATCCCACCCTCTCCCTCTCCCACAGAGTCCAAAAGACTGTTTTATACATCTATGTCTCTTTTGCTGTCTCGCATACAGGGTTATCGTTACCATCTTTCTAAAGTCCATATATATTCGTTAGTATACTGTATTGGTGCTTTTCTTTCTGGCTTACTTCACTCTGTATAATAGGCTCCAGTTTCATCCACCTCATTAGAACTGATTCAAATGTATTCTTTTTAATGGCTGAGTATTATTCCATTCTGTATATGTACCACAACTTTCTTATCCATTCATCTGCTGATGGACATCTAGGTTGCTTCCACGTCCTGGCTATTATAAACAGTGCTGTGATGAACATTGGGGTACACGTGTCTCTTTCAATTCTGGTTCAGGTTTATTCCTAAATAATTTATTTTGGAGGAAGTAATTTTACAAGGTATATTTTTTATATTCCCTCTCTGATATTTCATTGTTAGTGTAAAGAAATTTGTAAGTAAAATAAGTCAGAAAGAGAAAGACAAACACCATATGATATCACCTATATGTGGAATCTAAAATGGGACTCAATGAACCGATCTACAAACCAAACAGACTTACTGGACAGGACAAAGAGAACAGACTTGTGGTTACCGAGGGGGTTGGAGGAGGGATGAAGTGGTAGCTTGCAGGTGACAAATGCAAACTATTATGTACAGAATGGATACACAACAAGGTTTTACCCTATAGCGCAGGGACTATATTCAATATCCTTTGATAAACCAACAGAAACAAATATTTAAAAACAATGTAAATAAAAATAAAGTTTAACACACACAATAAATAAAAAATTAAAATACCTTCTTGAGTAAGAGAATACAACAGTTAAAAACAGCAGGAATATCTCCTTACCTGGTTAACAATCCCACAGTCAGAATCTGTCTGATGTAACCACTGTAACTCTGTCGTCTTCTGAAAACTTGTAAACTTTCAGGGAAACCTTGAGGGGTAAATTGCAGTTAGCTTTGTTCACTTGAGAAGAGGAAGCACTAATATTAGATGAAATGGATGTTCCTTAAACTAAAAATAGAGCTACCATGCTGCTGCTGCCGCTGCTAAGTCGCTTCAGTCGTGTCCGACTCTGTGTGACCCCATAGACGGCAGCCCACCAGGCTCCTCCGTCCCTGAGATTCTCCAGGCAAGAACATTGGAGTGGGTTGCCATTTCCTTCTCCAATGCATGAAAGTGAAAAGTGAAAGTGAAAAAAAGAGCTATCATATGATCCAGCAATTCCACTCCTATACATATATCCAGAGAAAACCACAATTCAAAACAATGCATCCATTCTGATGTTCACTGCAGCATTATTTACAATAGCTAGGACATCAAAGCAACCTAAATGTCCAGTGACAGGAGAATGGATAAAGAATATGTGGTACATATACACAGTGGAATATTTCTCAGCCATAAAAAATGAAATAATGCCAATTGTAGCAACATGGATGGATCTAGAGATTATCATACTAAGTAAGAAAAAAATACCATATGATATCACTTATATGTGGAATCTAAAAAAAGGCTACAAATGGACTTATCTACAAAACAGAAGTAGAATTACAGATGTAGAAAATGAACTCATGGTTACTGGAGGGTAAGGGGCAGGAGGGATAAATTGGAAGATTAGGATTGACACATACTACTATATATAAAATAGGTAACTAATAAGAGCCTACTGTATACCACAGGGAACTCTACTTAATAGTAGCCTAAATGGGAAAATAAATTTTTAAAGTGGATATTCATAACACATTCACTTTACTGTATACTCGAAACTAACATAACATTATAAATCAACCATAACCCCTCTTAAAACAGCGTGTTTTCCATTTAGTATCAATACCACTACATTTCTCCTTTCTGCCTTGTTTTCTCTTTGTGTAAAACTCACAGCACATTTTTTCTAGTTTTTTTTTTTTTTTTTTCTTTATAACATCAGCTTCATTAGCACTAAGGGAGAATATGAGTTCCTTAAAAAACAGGTCTTGTATAGGTTTTGTATAGTGTATCTTAAGGCTGTAGAACAGTGCCTAAACCATTTTAGACATTCAGTATTGTTACTAGTAACTTACTGATAACTGTGTTGATTTTCATTTGTATACTACCTTTTACTTATTACTTTAATGAAGAATTGTTTATCTGCTTTTGTCTTCATTGATTTCAAGAGAAACTAATTCCACATATTATTAATAGCAGCTTTCTGTTCCCCATATCACTTGACTTTTGATGCCTCAGAGCCAAACACGTTTTACTCTTTTATTTTGTCACTGAAGTTTTTCTGTTTTTGAAACTCCATATAGCTAAATAATATTATCACAGGAATACTTCTTAAAACCATCAGTTTTAGAAATGTTTTAACTTCCTGCAATTGAAGGTAAACATTTATCTATTTAATGTATCATACTGCATCACCAAATCCATCACAGACATTCACATAAGCATTCATACACACACTAATATGGTATCTATAGTCTATAGGCTGAAAATAGTTACTTTGTTTATAATATTATTATTTATATTATTGCTGCTGCTGCTGCTAAGTCGCTTCAGTTGTGTCCAACTCTGTGTGACCCTATAGACGGCAGCCAACCAGGCTCCCCCGTCCCTGGGATTCTCCAGGCAAGAACACTGGAGTGGGTTGCCAGTTCCTTCTCCAATGCATGAAAGTGAAAAGTGAAAGTCAAGTTGCCCAGTCGTGTCTGACTCTTCACAACCCCATGGACTGCAGCCCACCAGGCTGCTCCACCCATGGGATTTTCCAGGCAAGAGTACTGGAGTGGGGTGCCATTGCCTTCTCTGTTTATATTATTAAGACTACATACTACATAAATGTCATTTACAACTTAGATTCATAGAATTTTATTATCTTACCCTTTTTGAGCAACTTCTTGTCCCTGAAATTAATAGTTGTCTTATTTTTCATTTCCTTAATCTTTCATGTACTTATCATAAATTTAGTTACAAATACTCCTTTCATCAAGCTATCTAAATCTTCTTTAGCAAACCAATTTGAAAAAAATGAAAAACTGAGCAATAGTAAGGATTAAAAATTATTTGAAAATCATAGCCATATCCATTTCCTGCAGCTGCTCTAACAAATCACCACAAACTTAAAACCAATAGAAATTTGTTTTCTCATTGTTCTGGAAGCCAGAATTCTGAAATCAAGGTGTTGGTAGGGACATGTGTCCTCCAGAGGCTCAAGGAGAGAATGAGTTCTAAGCCTCTCTCAAAGCTGCTGGTGGCAATTCTTGGCCTGCCTTAGCTTTCAGATGCACCATTCTCATCTCTGCCTCTGTCCTCACACTGCCGTCTCCTCTGTGTCCCTGTGTTTTCTCATTTTCTGTCTGTCCTCAATTCCTTTGCCCAAATCTAGTAACACTCACAGATTCCAGGGGTTAGTGTGAGAATATATTCTTGGGAGAGGCCACCATGCCACCCACAGTAGTAGCATTCTGTTGAAAATTATGTTTTCCCTGCAACTTTTTTCCTAAATAGAGAACCCAAGATTGTACATATTTTTTAATGTACAGTATTAAAATTTAATGTACAGTATTATACTTAGTGCATAGTATGTATCATATAAAATTTTATCTAACACATAAACTTCAGTTATAAAAGAAGTAAAAAAGAACAGATACACAAAACAGGCTATGAAACTATATTTACTAATGCATAACAAAATAACAGTGTTACTAGACCAAGCATCTTAGGACATATGATATTCATGTTGTAGCAAAACAATGCAAGATACAGAACTGACACAGTGCTGTGCTTATCAAAAATGGTTCACAGAGCACATACTTCTAAGATTTGACATCATATCTAAAATATGCAGAAAATTATTCCTCTGAAAATGTGAAAATTAAGCTCAAGTACTGTGGTGTGTTCATTTAATAATCACAGTTCATTTAATACCAATAATTTGGCTTACCTAGTAGCTATGTAACTTTGATTCTTTTTAAAATGTGACAATCTACAGTAAAACAGTAAGTGCAAAAATCACATGGTTGTACTCTAGAGAGGATTATGAATAAAGAACAATATACAGAGATTTGATGCCTTGATTAACCTAAAAGAAATATTGTTAGCTTTTATTTTAAACTAGCTCTGAAAGATATTTTACTTCTTTTTAGTGTTATCAATGTTTAATATTTTGTAATTTATTGGGTATTTTACTTGATAATAGAATGGATAATAGATAATTCAAATTTAGCCATAAAATTCAGTGTATATATGACAAATTAAAAATGTTAATATTTCTTTATGGCATGAAAGATTTGCTGATTCAAGAAGCAATCACAGTTATAATTTATTACCATACTATTCCTGCAGCAAAATCCATTTGCTTATATACTGACATTTATATTGATGTCAGTTTTCTTTAATTACAATTAAGCCATTAATATAACATCAATTCTGCATTGTCTTTCTAGATAACTTACCTTATCTAGGTTTGTATGGTTTGTCAATTCAACTATGGTTCAAGACTGCATGCCACCAGTGAATAAGATTGCTGAATGGATAATCTCATTCAGTCATTAAAAGAAAGCCCGTTCTGCAGTCTACATAGATCTTTCTCTTTTATAACGATCAAGCCAGCTTTACTTTGATGAAACACATTGGTTAGGAATTTGTCCTAAAGCTATTTGCAGAAATCTAATAAAGGGATAGCAAATAAATTAAGAGTTATTTTTCTTTTACATAAAAGAAGTTTGGATGTAGGCAGCTTAGATACTGCATAGTAATTCATCCCATCTTTCTCTTTTGCAGCACTTGTCTGCCTGCTCTCAGGGAACCTGCCAGAGTTTTGGCTTACACTAGTCATGTTTCAGGTGGCAGGATGGTACAGAATCAAGCAAATGACCCATGAAACCTCAGAGTCTTTTCCCATTAAGGAATTTTTCCAGAAGTGTTACACCATGACTCCCTTTATGTTCTGTCTACTAAAAACATATCACATGACTAATTCATCTTGCAGGGCTTGCCTGTCATAGGCAGAATAATAGCTCCCCAGGGATATTCATAGCTTAATACCAAGAACCTTTGAATTTATTACCTTATTTGGCCAAAGATTATTTGCAGATAATTCTTTACAGATTAAGATTAAAGACATTGATGAGATTAAACCTAACTCTTAGGGTGGGCCCAGTCTAATCACAAGTTTTTAAAAACTGAATATCCTACCCAGCAGGCTGAGAGAGAGAGAGAGAGAAAGAGAGAGAGAGATGGGACATGAGAAAATCTCAACCAGCCTTTAAAGATAGAAGGTGGTGGTCCTGTGCCAAGGACTATCTTAGACATGTTATTAGCTGGAAAACTAAAAGAAACAGATTTTCCCCTTGAGCTTCTAGAAATACAGGGTACCAGCACTTTGAGTTTTGCCTGCTGAAACCTATACCAGGCTTCTGACATACATTACTATAAGATAATAAATGTGTGCTGTTTTAAGCCATAAAGTTTGGGGTGATTTGCTGTGACAACAATAGAAAACTAAGGGGAATATATATATATATATATGTTTATCTGTGGAAGATTAGTGCCCCTAACAAAATAGGATTTATTTGAATGAAGAAGTGGCAAATGGGTATTAGATAGGCAGTAATTTAATATTATTAACCTTTCTCCACTCATTCAGCCTCCTGTAAAAAGCAAAATAATTAGAATAAAATAGAATCCCAACCAATGTAGAATGTTACTAATCTAGAAGGTTAAAAAATCAAAACTCTAGATAATATTAGTCAAAAAATTTCAATATACCAAGATTTAATGTTACCTTTCAGTATTATAAAGAAGTAAGTTTGTTGATGTTGTTTTATTCACTAAGTTGTGTCTGACTCTTTTGAAACCCCAAGAACTATAGCCAACCAAGTTCCTCTGTCCATGGAATTTCCCAATTGAGAATACTGGAGTGGGTTGCCATTTCTTTTCCAGGGGATCTTCCTGATTCAGGGATCCAACCTGCATCTTTTTTATTGGCAGGTGGATTCCTAACCAATGAGCCACTTAGGAAGCCTAAAGACGTGAATATCTGCACTAACTTACTAAGGGATTGTCGTGGTTTCAAATTTTTATGATTAGTATTCTGTTTTCCTGTAATCCTTCATGTTTTGTCTTTCACATATTAAGGTCCCAACTTAAATATTTTCTTTGTGAAGAAGCCTCCCTTGACCACACCTGAATGGTATAAATTACCACATTCCCTCCCATTTTTCTCTCCAAAGCATTACTCTATTACTTTTGTCATAGAACTAATATTTATTACTATCTGAAGTTATCTTATTCATTCTTGCTTATTTTCCTAATTTCCCTTCTATTAATTTTATTGGGTTGGACTCATTATCTGTCTTGTACACTCCTGTATCTCAAATACCTAGAATAATGCCTGGCACTTAATATGCACTCAGTAATATTTCTTTGAATTATCAAGAAGCCAAGTTGCTTCAAAATCATATGAGTTAATTTTAATTATCTAATATACATGAAAATCATATAGTTGATGTTGCATAGTCAATACAAATATATTAGGTGATATAAATGAAGTATGAGCTAAAAATGAGTCAGGTAGTACTTGATAATGATAATATATTTTGCATTACATCCAAAAATTGAAAGGAGCACAATGGACTGTTTTTTTTTCCTAAGCAGAAGAAAAGTATATGAAAACCCCAAAACCCTGGAAATGGTCTAAAACGTGGTCCTTAAGTTATAGTGCTCATGTGGAGCACATGAAATGTTTAAGAAGAATATTACTGCTGTCTGATCACAGAGATTTTAAGAAATAAGACCCCACTGAGAAATTGGTCTAACAAGTTAAAAAAAAAATGGTGAGCAACTAAAATGTCATTAGAGTATTATAAACATTGTGGAGTATTTGAAAGTGAAGTGAAAGTGAAAGTCACTCAGTCATGTCCGACTCTTTGTGACCCCATGGACTATACAATCCATGGAATTCTCCAGGCCAGAATACTGGAGTGGGTAGCCATTCCCTTCTCCAGGGGATATTCCCAACCCAGGCATCAAACCCAGGTCTTCCACATTGCAGCAGGCAGATTCTTTAGCAAGCAGCTGAGCCACAAGGAAAGCCCAAGAATACTCGATTGGGTAGCCCATCCCTTCTCCAGTGGATCTTCCTGGCCCAGGAAGCTGGGGTTTCCTGCACTGCAGGTGAATTCTTTATAAATTGAGCTATAGGGGAGGCCCTAAATGGAAAGAGAAATGGATAGAGAATTGTTTCAAGAAGAATAACTAGACTGAAATGATATAAAATCACAAAGTTGAAAAGAAAGAGAAATTTTAATTAAAAAAATACATTTGGTTATTTGGAGGTACCTAAAAGTTGGTTCTTTGGCAATGCCTAAAAATTATTTCTCACATGGTTACTAAAAACAAACCAAAAACAAACTAAATCTTATAGTTTTATGACCTTGTGTAACAGTCTCCAACATTAAATTTGCGTGCAGTTCAGTTCATTGCAAAAAATGTGACACTGAAAGATGAACCCACCCACCCCAGGTCAGTAGTTGTCCAATATGCTACTGGGAAAGAGTGGAGAAATAGCACCATAAAAAATGAAGAGGCTGAGCCAAAGCAGAAATAATGCCCAATTGTGGATGTGTCTGGTGGTGAAAGTAAAGTCTGATGCTGTAAAGAACAATTTTACATAGGAACCTAGAATGTTAGGGCCATGAATCAATGTAAAATGGATGTGGTCAAACAAGTGATGGCAAGAGTGAGCATAGGTATTTTAGGAATGAGTGATTTAAAATGGATGGGGATGGACAAATTTTATTTCAGATGACCTTTATCTCTACTACTGTGGGCAAGAATCCCTTAGGAGAAATGGACTAGCTCTTGTAGTCAGCAAGGAGTCTGAAATGCAGTACTTAGTTTCAGACTCAAAAATGACAGAATGATCTCAGTTCATTTCCAAGGCACACCGTTAACATTATGGCAATCTATGTCTATGCTTTGACCACTAATGCCAAAGGAGAAGTTGAACAGTTCTGTGAAAATATAAAAGACCTTCTAGAACTAACATCAAAAAAAGATGTCATTTTCACTGTAGGGGATTGGAATGCAAAAATAGGAGGTCAAGAGATACCTGGAGTAATAGGCAAGTTTTGCCTTGGAGTAAAAAATGAAGCAGGCAAAGGCTAACTGAGTTATGCCAGGAGAATGCACTAATATCAAACACCCTCTTCCAACAACACAAGAGACAGCTCTACATATGGACATCACCAGATGGTCAATACTGAAATCAGACTGATTATATTCTTTGCAGCCAAAGATGAAGAAGCTCTATACAGTCAGCAAAAACAATACTGGGAGCTGACTGTGGCTCAGATCATGAACTCCTTATTGCCAAATTCAGACTTAAATTGAATAAAGTAGGGAAAACCACTAGGTCATCCAGGTATGACCTAAATCCCTTATGATAATACAGTAGAAGTGGCAAATAGATTCAAGGGTTTAGATCTGATAGAGTGCCTGAAGAACTATGAACAAAGGTTCATAACATTGTACAGGAGGTGGTGACTAAAACCATCCCCAGAGGGGGAAATAAAGTTCAACAAGGCAAAATTGTTGTCAGAGTAGACCTTACAAATAGCTGAGAAAAGAAAAGTGTGACAGGCAAAGGAGAAATGGAAAGGTAATACCCATCTGAATGCAGAGTTCCAAAGAATAGCAAGGAGAGATAAGAAAGCCTTCTTAAATGAACAATACAAAGAAATAGAGAAAAACAGTATAATGAGAAAGGTTAGAGATCTCTTCAAGAAAGTGAAGAGGAATGAACCCTAGCAAGACCAGCAGAACTTCCCAACAGAGCACAGGCCTGTTTGCACTATTATGAGTAAATAAAGTGCTTCTTGATTCAAGCCATTCAGTTTTGCTGTGGTTTGTTATTCAGTAGTATATCACTAAACCAAAATCCAAGGGGAAAATGCTTTGAAAATAAGGATATGCTGCTAAGATATAGTCAAGGCGGGACATACAGAGTTGGGACAAGCCATGCATCAGCACTTACAGAAAAGTTGGTGCCATTTTAGGATATAATACCATGACCTAGTAAAATATTCAGAGGGGCTTCCCTGGTGGCTCAGTAGTAAAGAACCCACCTGCCAAAGGAGGAGACACAGGTTCAATGTCTGGGTCAGGAAGATCCCCTGGAGGAGGAAATTGCAACCCACTCCAGTATTCTTGCCCAGGAAATCCCATGGACAGAGGAGCCTGGGCCCCATGTGGTTGCAGAGAGTCAGTCACGACTTGGTGACTAAACAAACAAACAAAAATGCAGAAGATAATTTCTAATGGCAGAAAATGAGATATCTCCAAATTTAAGGTGCATACATGGAAGATTTACCAAAAAGATTAAAAATTGTCAATAATTAGGAAAAGATTCATGGAAGCTGAAACTGACTGTATTTAGTAAAAAATGAAGTGCAACACTTTGTGCTTCATTTAGTATTCCAAGGCAAAACTTGCCTATTACTCCAGGTATCTCTTGACTTCCTACTTTTGCATTCCAATTCCTTACAATGAAAATGACATAATTTTTTGATGATAGTTCTATAAGGTCCTATAGGTCTTCATAACACTGTTTAACATCAGCTTCTTTGCCACTGGTGGTCAAAATATAGGAGACTACCAAACTCCTCCACCCATGGATTTTCCAGGCAAGCATACTGGAGTGGGTTGCCATTCCCTTCGTTAGGGGAGCTCACTGACCCAGGGATCAAATCCAGGTATCCCACACTGCAGGCAGACACTTTATGCTCTCAGTTCAGTTCAGTTGCTCAGTCGTGTCCGACTCTTTGCGACCCCATGAACTGCAGCACGCCAGGCCTCCCTGTCCATCACCAACACCCAGATTTCACACAAACTCACGTCCATCGAGTCGGTGATGCCATCCAGCCATCTCATCCTCTGTCGTCCCCTTCTCCTCCTGCCCCCAATCCCTCCCAGTATTAGAGTCTTTTCCAATGAGTCAACTTTTCGCATGAGGTGGCCAAAGTATTGGAGTTTCAGCTTCAGCATCGGTCCTTCCAAAACACCCAGGACTGATCTCCTTTAGAATGGACTGGTTGGATCTTCTTGCATTCCAAGGGACTCTCAAAAGGCTTCTCCAACACCAGAATTCAAAAGCATAAATTCTTTGGCACTCAGATTTCTTCGCAGTCCAACATTCATATCCATACATGACCACTGGAAAAACCATAGCCTTGACTAGACGGACATTTGTTGGCAAAGTAATGTCTCTGCTTTTGAATATGCTATCTATGTTGACCATAACTTTCATTCCAAGGAGTAAGGGTCTTTTAATTTCATGGCTGCAATCACCATCTGCAGTGATTTTGGAGCCCAAAAAAATAAATTCTGACACTGTTTCTACTGTTTCCCCATCTATTACCCATGAAGTGATGGGACCAGATGCCATGATCTTCATTTTTTGAAGTTGAGTTTTAAGCTAACTTTTTCAGTCTCCTCTTTCACTTTTTTCAAGAGGCATTTTAGTTCCTCTTCACTTTCTGCCATAAGGGTGGTGTCCTCTGCATATCTGAGGTTATTGATATTTCTCCTGGCAATCTTGATTCCAGCTTGTGCTTCCTCCAGCCCAGTGTTTCTCATGATGTACTCTGCATATAAGTTAAATAAGCAGGATGACAATATACAGCCTTGATGTATTCCTTTTCCTATTTCAAACCAGTCTGTTGTATCATGTCCAGTTCTAACTGTTTCTTCCTGACCTGCATACAGGTTTCTCAAGAGGCAGGTCAGGTGGTCTGGTATTCCCATCTCTTTCAGAATTTTCCACAGTTTATTGTTATCTACACAGTCAAAGGCTTTTTGGCATAGTCAATAAAACAGAAATAGATGTTTTTCTGGAACTCTCTTCCTTTTTCCATGACCCAGCGGATGTTGGCAATTTGATCTCTGGTTCCTTTGCCTTTTCTAAAACCCGCTAGAACATCTGGAAGTTCACGGTTCACGTATTGCTGAAGCCTGCCTTGGAGAGTTTTGAGCTTTACTTTACTACGTGTGAGATGAGTGCAATTGTGCGGTAGTTTGAACATTCTTTGGCATTGTCTTTCTTTGAAATTGGAATGAAAACTGACCTTTTCCAGTCCTGTGGCCACTGCTGAGTTTTCCAAATTTGCTGGCATATTGAGTGCAGCACTTTCACAGCATCATCTTCCAGGATTTAAAATAGCTCAACTGGAATTCCATCACCTCCACTAGCTTTGTTTGTAGTGATGTTTTCTAAGGCCCACGTGACTTCACATTCCAGGATGTCTGGCTCTAGGTCAGTGATCACACCATCGTGATTATCTTGGTCATGAAGATCTTTTTTGTACAGTTCTTCTGTGTATTCTTTCCACCTCTTCTTAATATTTTCTGCTTCTGTTAGGTCCATACCATTTCTGTCCTTTATCAAGCCCATCTTTGCATGAAATGTTCGCTTGGTATCTCTAATTTTCTTGAAAAGATATTTAGTATTTCCCATTCTGTTGTTTTCCTCTATTTCTTTGCACTGATGGCTAAGGAAGGCTTTCTTATCTCTCCTTGCTATTCTTTGGAACTCTGCATTCAGATGCTTATATCTTTCCTTTTCTCCTTTGCCTTTTGCTTCTCTTTTTTTCATAGCTATTTGTAAGACCTCCTCAGACAGCCATTTTGCTTTTTTGCATTCCTTTTCCATGGGGATGGTCTTGATCCCTGTCTCCTGTACAATGTCACAACCTGCCGTCCATACTTCATCAGGCGCTCCATCTATCAGACCTAGTCCCTTAAATCTATTTCTCACTTCCACTATATAATCATAAGGAATTTGATTTAGGTCATACCTGAATGGTCTAGTGGTTTTCCCTACTTTCTGCAATTTAAGTCTGAATTTGACAATAAGGAGCTCATGATCTGAGCCACAGTCAGCTCCTGGTCTTGTTTTTGCTGACTGTACAGAGCTTCTCCATCTTTGGCTGCAAAGAATATAGTCAATCTGATTTCGGTGTTGACCATTTGGTGATGTCCATGTGTAGAGTTTCTTTTGTGTTGTTGGAAGAGGTAGTTTGCTATGACCAGTGAGTTCTCTTGGGAAAACTCTATTAGTCTTTGCCATGCTTCATTCCATATTCCAAGGCCAAATTTACCTGTTACCGCAGGTGTTTCTTGACTTCCTACTTTTGTATTCCAGTTCCCTATAATGAAAAGAACATCTTTACCATCTGAGAGAGATCAAATAAAACTTCAGTTTGCAGGTATGCATGCATGTGTGTGTGTGTGTATGTGTTTTGGATATAAAGTTGATCATGTATTTTGGATTGGCATTGAAAAGGTAGAAAAAAATAGAAACTCAGTGAAAGAGAAGGGGAAGAGTCAAAATGAATAAATCATTGCTCATGATCATAGAGTTTTGGGATCCTTTTCATTCTGAGAGAAAAGGAAAGGAGTATATTTATCTTTCTGAGTAGGGAAAGTCTCTGAAAATTGATGACTACATATGCATATTCCCTTAAAAAATTGTGAGAACATTAACTTGCTTGTAGATATACATGATGTACTTTATTTTTTTCAGTAAAATTAGTCCTTGAATTTATGACAGAATTGCATAATCAAGAGTTCAAAGTTACCTTATTTATTTAAAAAATGGCAGGACAAAAGAAATATATAATTTTTACTCAAATCAGGCATATTAAATGTTTTCTATATTTTTTATCATTCAATTCAGTTCAGTTGCTCAGTTGTGTCTGACTCTTTACAACCCTATGGACTGCAGCACCCCAGGCCTCCCCATCCTTCACTATCACCCTGAGTTTGTTCAAACTCATGTCCATTGAGTTGGTGATACCATTCAACCATCTCATGCTCTCTTGCCCCTTAGCCTCCTGCCCTCAATATTCCCAAGCATCAGGGTCTCAGTTAAGTTCAGTCACTCAGTCCTGTCTGACTCTTTGTGACCCCATGAACTGCAGCACGCCAGACCTCCCTGTACATCACCAACTCTCGGAGTCCACCCAAACCCATGTCCATTGAGTCAGTGATGCCATCCAAACATCTCATTCTCTGTCATCCCTTTCTCCTCCTGCCTTCAATCTTTCCCAACATCAGGGTCTTTTCCAATGAGTCAGCTCTTTGCATGAGGTGGCCAAAGTATTGGAGTTGCAGCTTCAACATCAGTCCTTCCAATGAACACCCAGGACTGATTTCCTTTAGGATGGACTGGTTGGATCTATTTGCAGTCCAAGGGATTCTCAAGAGTCTTCTCCAACACCACAATTCAAAAGCATCAATTCTTTGGTGCTCAGCTTTCTTTATAGTCCAACTCTCACACCCATACGTGACTACTGGAAAAACATAGCCTTGACTAGACAGACCTTTGTTGACAAAGTAATGTCTCTGCTTTTAATATGCTGTCTAGGTTGGTCATAACTTTGCTTCCAAGGAGTAAGCGTCTTTTAATTTCATGGCTGCAATCACTATCTGCAGTTATTTTGGAGCCCAGAAAAATAAAATCAGCCACTGTTTCCCCATCTATTTGCCATGAAGTGATGGGACCAGATGCCATGATCTTAGTTTTCTGAATGTTATTCATTGGAAGGACTGATGCTGAAACTCCAATACTTTGGCCACCTGATGTGAAGAGCTGACTCATTTGAAAAGACCCTGATGCTGGGAAAGATTGAAGGTGGGAGGAGAAGGGGATGAACAGGATGAGATGGTTGGATGGCATCACCAACTCGATGGACATGAGTTTGGGTAAACTCCGGGAGTTGGTGATGGACAGGGAGGCGTGGCATGCTGCCGTTCATGGGGTCACAAAGAGTCAGACACGACTGAGCTACTGAAGTGAACTGACTGAATCCTCATATAAAAACAGCAATTCACTTTAGATCTACATGTTTTTTGCATTGAAAAATAAACCAAATAACATGAAAGATAATAGAATAGTTCAGTTCTATTAGTTTTTCCAGAGGCATTTGAAGAAAAGTTCAGAAAATAATATATTGTATGTTAACTTAGTCTTTCTGAGTTTCATAGTAAAAAATAATATCTAATATTGTTGCTACTGGATATTCTAAATAGCAGCAAAAATATCCAACTATAGACTGAGAAAGCCAAGTGGATATGTGGTATATGTATTTCTTTCCCTGACATTCTTGCTAATTTATATTTATCAAATGGAAGAATTATAAAATTATAAGTCATGTCCTAAATTTTAATTCAATAAGACAGCAAAATTATACTAGAGAGAGAAAATAGGTATTGATTACTTTCCTTGAAACCACATGAATATTTCATATGCTGTGAAAGACTAGGTAGCCAGAAGTTACTCAAGGTAAAGTGAAATCTAAATCAGTAGGGTAAAATACCAAGTACAGGAGAAATGGGTAAGACCCTAGGATAAACTCAATGCAGTTGAGGATGTACATACCCTATAACATGGCAATTTCATACCTAAACCTGTAACTTTGAGAAAAGTTTACTTATGTGCATAGAGACATAACCACAAATGTTTTACTAAATCATTGCTTATAAACATTTATAAAACAATCTTTTAAATATCAATAAACAGGAAAATAAATTGTGGTAGATTCATCTAAAATGAATAAATACCATAATATGAAGGAACATGAATACACCTCTCTAAATCATCCTGGTTAGCAAAAAAAAAAAAAAAACTGTATAAGTGATATAATTGTATATCCTTCTGAAAAGTTGAAAATTCAGACTATGCTACAATACATGGATCTTTACATAGATAATAATAAAAAAATTACCCAGAGTACGACATACTGATTTCATGAAATTAAAAACATTTGTCAGGTGTGGAGGGGGTTGAAGAAGAATAAGACAGAATGTGATAAATAATGAGAAAACAGGACAGAATAAATATATTTGTGTATTTGTTTGATATTCATATTGATTAGATGAATAAATTCCAAGGCAAATACAGTAGATTATTAAGTTATGAGAAACTCGACTAGTATAAATGAATACTGTTACTTTTCTCCATATGATTCTATGTGCTTAAACTATTTCAAGATAAAAAGGAATCACCATTAGTAAGATCATGATGATGATGATAACAATAATAACAAAGTCACTAAAGACCTGATGACTTCTTGCAAATGGAAGAACTTCTGTGAGACTCAAAAAATAAGCACACATCTCTTGGATAATTTCTTTCTTTGCTAGCTCTACATATGAAAGCAGTTTGGCAAATTTTATACTGAATATATACTTGTTAGTATGTTAAAAAAAAATTGCTGTAGTACAGAATTTTATAGTACTCAGTTCAGAGTCTAATATCAATATGAAGAAAAATGTCCTGATATGTAACTTTCTAAAAAATATCCACTTTAATGTTATTATATTTACAGAGGATTGTGAGACATTAAAGAGAAAAGTGGTCTCCTTAATATACGTACCAATGGTAAAACAAAGCCATATCTCAAGGATCAATTTTTCACAGAACAGTGAATTAACCCTCTTATCTGCTGCTGCTGCTAAGTCGCTTCAGTCGTGTCCAACTCTGTGCGACCCCATAGATGGCAGCCCACCAGGCTCCTGTGTCCCTGGGATTCTCCAGGCAAGAACACTGGAGTGGGTTGTCATTTCCTTCTCCAATGCATGAAAGTGAAAAGTGAAAGTGAACTCGCTCAGTCATGTCCGACCCTTAGCGACCCCATGGACTGCAGCCCACCAGGGTCCTCCGTCCATGGGATTCTCCAGGCAAGAGTACTGGAGTGGGTTGCCATTGTCTTCTCCAACACCCCCTTAGCACTTCATCCAAAAGATGAAAATTATGAATAAATATACTGGCATATCACAAATAATGCTATGCCCCTACATTAGCCAGTCTCAAAAATTATCAGTACCTGTTTTGTGACAACTACTCTTCTAAGAACTACCATTATCAAGAAAATATGCAGCCCTTATTGTTAGAGTTGACAGGAAATGACCGTAATGAGGCAAACCCGGAAACAAATTCAGAAGTGTGATAGATAATATAATAAAATAGAAAGCATTAGAAAATTAGATAAAGTATAGATGTAGATATAGATAGAGATTATAGGTACAGCTGTTTTGGAAAAAGCCATGAGTTTACTGATGCAAAAGGTTTTGATTTGAGTGTTGTGTCTACAGGAAACAACTCTGCAACAAAAAAAGGTTTTAGTTGTCAAATTGGTCCATCAAATTATAAGCCCATTGGGAAGTCTGTTGGAAAGATAGATTTTTTTCCCCCTCAAACTGAAGCATTATGGCACCTCTGTGTGGAGATCTGAAATACATTTTAGTATAATTCCAAGTTAGTAATAATAGACTAAAGCATATTACTACTGAGAAAATTACAAGTCATGGAAAGTGATGAGGAATTTCAAAAGGTCAAGTAATCTTTGTTCATCGACCCTTTATTGAAAATGGTAACTCATGTTTTAAAATTTTTATTAGCTTTATTAATCATAAAACAGTAACTTAACACACAATTTATACCATATTTGAAGTAAATTAATAAGACAAAACTAATCTGAATATATGTCTCTGAACTTTTATTCAATTGTTCTTTGAGAAGTTTTCCTGCTTAAACAGCTCTGAGAAACTGCCCTAAATTGAAAGTCAGACATATTAAAGATGTTAGTATGATCTTTACTCTCATAAGATCAGTCCTTCCCCAACCTCAATATTGATGGCTTTTTCTAGATCTTGAGTTGTGATAAAAAGATGATTTTACAAAGGGAAAAATCATGACTCTTGCATAAATACAAAATTAATATATGTCAAAAATTTTGCTTAACTAATACTTGAATGAAGGAAGTAGCAAGGTGTCATAAGCCGGTTAAAATTTAATTCAAGAAATATATGCATATCTGTTAAATGAGGTATGTTAACATAAAATTAACACATGCAAAACTGACATTTTTCACAGGAGATGAGGAGTGATTCATCTGCACCAGACAAAAATACTTTTCATTTCTCTGAAAGAAGATTGTTTGCATCACAATTAATTTTTCTACAATGTATCAAGTTATGAAATACTCTAAAAGACATTGATAGAGAAGGAAATGGAAACCCTGTCCAGTATTTTTGCCTTTGAAATTCCATGAACAGAGGAGCTTGGTGGGCTACAGTCTATTGGGTTGCAAGAGAGTCAGACATTACTAAACAATAACAAAAGACTATGGAAGATTCAGACCTTCACAGAATCAGATAATCTGATAATTTTTGCCGTTTCAAACTCCTTCAAATTTTTTTTCCTGACCATAGCTGGAAAAGACATAGAAAAATATATATAGAAGTAACTTAGAATGTTCTATTTATTTCTTGAAATAAAGAGCAGTCAATAGAAAAATCTCAAAATTGCCTCACTATAGTACAATAGGGTTTAGGATTGTAGCAATCTTAGAAACTCTTTCTCCCATGAAGCATATCAGAACAGAGGGCAGAAGAGAGATTTTTTTGATGTTTCTCTCTTCTTGCGTCTTCTGTTAACTTCCTGCTATCTAGTCACAGTAACCACTATGGATAGTGCTGTCAAGTTGTATCAAAGACATTCTTATTTTGGATATCAATCAAGACTTTATTGTACCATTGGTTCTGATGGACAATGAGAAACCTAAGAACAGGAATAATTGAGAACACTGGTATTACTACCCTTATAGCAAAACTGCTTGCAACAAGAGAAGAAACAAACATGAACAAAAACTTAGGTAATTTTCAAGCACTTCCATCTTAAGGGTTGGAAAGACTCCAGTTTATGATAATCCTTGACAAAGAATGGGAGAGAAGGAATTCTAAATTCATATTTCATCTGAGAAAATATTCAATGTTCTATCAACACTCTAAAAATGTGCCCGTTAATATCTGTATTTTGCCAAAGTATGAGAACTATGAATTAAAGTTTTATACATATTTAGACCTTTATATAATTATATATAACTATATGGAGAAGGAAATGGCAACCCACTCCAGTATTCTTGCCTGGAGAATCCCAGGGGCGGGGAAGTCTGGTGGGCTGCCGTCTATGGGGTCGCACAGAGTTGGACACGACTGAAGTGACTTAGCAGCAGCAGCAGCATAGTAAACCTATTTTGTATATAAATTTATAAAAAATTATAATAAAACTTTAATAATAAATATATACCCATCTTGCCAGTCTTGTCCAGCTTCTTCAGGCCTTGGATTTTACATTCTCAAAACATTTTTTTGGTAAACAAAATCCCTGGCACTAAAATTATTATCTTAGTAATGAACTGAAAGAAATTATTTCAGAAAGTAAAGATAGAACCTTGACATTCTTTTTCCTTTGTATTTCTGTATTAATAATGCAAATTCTTCCAGAAGCAAAACTTTTTTAATAAGGGGAAAGTTACAAGGAAATTTAAAAAGAAAAATTTATTAATATTTTGATTGATCATTTCCCATTATATTACACTTATGCTGTATATAGGCCCTGTTGAGAAAATCATGTATGTTCTCTTTTCTTTGAGTAGAAGTTACTTGTTTTCCTCTTTTCCTTCTCTTCCTCTTCCTCCTTTCTTCTCTCCCTTTCTTCTCTTGGTTTCTATATTGAACCTCTCCATAACCATCAGTTTTGCACTTGTCACCACCTTATCAACCAGAACCCTGAGATCTAGGTAAAGATGAGTCAGAGCTTCTATTATATGACATTGATTGATGTACAGAAATTCTAATCATTGATCTAATGGTCACATGGCTCAGAGACTTGTGCCAGGACATCCATATTAAATAGTAGCTTTATACAACTATAACTTCAGCCAACACACTTTTAAACAACCTCTATCAAAAGTGAAGCAGTAATAGATCTTCCAAACCTCTATGGTGTGTAATGCATACATGTGTAAACAAAAATCATTTAAAATTGTCTCAAATACAATATATTCAGAATTTGGGGAGGGGACAGTCTAGGTTAATGACAGTATCCTTTAGACCAACAGTTATTGACCATGCAAATACATATACATCATATAAATGTGCATTCAAGTACATGTGTAACTATACAACAATATTTTCCTGACAAATACAAAAGCATATACCATTATATATAGATATCTGTAAAGGACAAAATAGAGCTATGGAGTCCAAGTGATATGATATACTTTCTATATGAATCTATTTTGTTCCTAAGTTTTGGACAGTGCATAGCAAAAGATGGTACTGTAATGAATACCTGTATATCTCAAAAATTTTACACCTATCCACTGCACATCTAAAACCAAGAAACAAGAGTGCAGATAGCCACAGAGAAGCCTATGTATGGAATGGGTCATGAATGTGGACTTTGTCTCTGATAGGATTAGGCAACTCTGCCTCCTTGTGGTGCTCAGTGGACTCGCAGCCACAATCTCCTATGATGGTGGTGGTGGACTCACAGCACCGATCTCCTATGGTGGTAGTGGTGCTGTTTAGTCCCTAAGTCGCGTCCGACTCTTGCGACCCCATGGACTGTAGCCTGCCAGATTCCTCAGTCCATCCAGGCAAGAATATTGGAGTAGGTTGTCATTTCCTTCTCCAGGGAATCTTCCCAACCCAGGAATCGAATCCAGGTCTCTAGTATTGTAGGTAGATTCTTTACTGACTGAGCTATGGAGAGAGCCAAAATGGCTCAGTTGTGTCCAACTCTTTACGACCCCATGGTCTATACAGTCCATGGAATTCTTCAGGCCAGCATACTGGAGTGGGTAGCCATTCCCTTCTCCAGGGGATCTTTCAAACCCAGGGATTGCACCTAGGTCTCCTGCATTGCAGGCGGATTCTTTACCAGCTGAGCTACCAGGGAAGCCCAGTCTCCTGTGGATCATAATAAGTTTGGAAGCAGTTCTTAAGTGTCACTGTGCCTAAACATTAAAGGCCATCTTCCCTGGTGGCTCAGACAGTAAAGAATCTGTCTGCAGTGCAGTAGACCTGAGTTCTGTCCCTGGGTCAAGAAGATGCTGTGGAGAAGGGAATGCCTACCCATTCCAGTATTCTGGCCTGACAAATTCCATGGACAGAGATGCCTGGTAGGCTATAGTCCATGGGTTACAGAGAGACACGATTGAGTGACTTTCACTACTTTTTCAAGCATTAAAATAAAATGCTCAGAAGGTCTTTTGATTTTTATGGGCCCAGGAGTATTAGGAGGAAAATAGAAATCATTTCTGATTAGGGTAGAGAACTGCTGAAAGAAACAAATTCTGAGTGGCTTTACATATGATTTGTTTTTCACTCAGTGTGGATATTTGTGTTAGGCAACCTCCCATCAGTGACCCAGCAACTCAGGCTTCTACCTTGTGGTTATGCTGTCTTCTAGGTCCTTCGAATTCTCTGCTGGCTGCCCAGTTTGGTCAGCAGATAAGAAATAAAGAAAATAGAAAATTGTGGGGGAAGTTTTTAAAAGTCCAAACTTCTAAATAGTATATGCGATTTTCACCCATATTCTATTCTCAAAAAAAAAAAAACCTAGTTACAAAATCATACCTATATACAATGATGGTGGAAAATAGAACCTTATTTGGCTGAGAGAGAGAGAAAGAAAGAAATTTAGCCAAGAACTAGCTATCCCCTGACTCTTTTTCTACAAGTAGGTCTTATGTGGGTACAGATCCCACTCACGGATTCATCACCCTGCAAAGAAAGTGAACTAGAGGTGGAAAAAAATATATATATATCCCATTAGAGAAAGTCACCATCAGTGATATAAAAGACAAGAAGGATAGACCAGGCTAAAGATCATTATCCAGACATCAGGAACAGCTTTCACTCAATGCAGTATCCTTCCTCAGGTTATGCATTGCTACTCCCTTGCCCAAGAGCTCATCATTCTAGAAAGTGAGGCAAATCACTAAAACCCCAAAAACTTTCAGAAGAGCTGATCAAATCAGTAGAAGGTGCTGGGGAGTAAAATTTTGAGGTGTTTATTTTCTCTAAAATACATCAATATATTATTGCTACAATGCAGTTAGTACTATTAAGGGTAAAGATGTACCATCAGAGGAAAAACAGACTTGCTCTAAAAACAAAAGTGAAAAGGTGGAGAGATCAGTCTGACACCAAATCTCCATCTACAAAAATAGTCTATTACTGAGTAAAACCTTGTCTCATTGATTTTGAAATGGGAAACACAAAACCAAAAACTCTCTAAGTGCTCCTAATATTAGGCCTATGGTTAAATTTTTAGGCTTTCCTTATAGCTCAGCTGGTAAAGAATCCACCTGCAATGCAGGAGACCCTGGGTTGATTCCTGGGTCAGGAAGATCCCCCAGAGAATGGATAGGCTACCCATTCCAGTATTCTTGGGCTTCCCTACTGGCTCAGATGATAAACAATCCACCTGCAGTTCGGGAGACCTGGGTTCGATCCCTGGGTTGAAAAAGATACCTAGGAGGAGAGCAGGGCAACCCACTGAAGTATTCTTGCCTTGAGAATTCAGGCAAGATTGGTGCTAATTTAGCTTCTTAATGATTTTAGAGTATTGATGCATATCATTTTTTAAACTATTTATCATTTATTATTATTATTATTATTTTACTTTACAATATTGTATTGGTTTTGCCATACATCCACATGAATCCTCCACGGGTGTACATGTATTCCCCATCCTGAACCCTCCTCCCACCTCCCTCCCCATACCATCCCTCTGGGTCATCCCAGTGCACCAGCCCCAGGCATCCTGTACCCTGCATCGAACCTGGACTGGTGATTCCTTTCTTATATGATATTATACATGTTTCAGTGCCATTTTCCCAAATCATCCCACCCTCTCCCTCTCCCAAAGCATTCAAAAGACTGTTCTATACATCTATGATAACCCTGTATATGAGAGCAAAAGAGACATAGATCATTTTTCAAAGTTCTTTTCATGGACCGAGGAGCCTGGTATGGGGGGATACAGTCCATGGTGTCACAAAGAGTCAGACATGATTGACCTACTAATCACAGCACAGCACATAGTATGGTTAAATTTTCAGCTTCAGCATCCTGAAGGAAGTACTGGTCATCAGTATTGAGGGAGAGAGATGGGAGGGAGGAAATACTCCTCTTTTTTTTTACCTACTGCTACCCATTGTGATTCCAGCTTGTGCTTCTTCCAGCCCAGTGTTTCTCATGATGTACTCTGCATATAAGTTAAATAAGCAGGGTGACAATATACAGCCTTGAGATACTCCTTTTCCTATTTGGAACCAGTCTGTTGTTCCATGTCCAGTTCTAACTGTTGCTTCCTGACCTGAATATAGGTTTCTCAAGAGGCAGGTCAGGTGGTGTGGTATTCCCATCTCTTTCAGAATTTTCCACAGTTTATTGTGATCCACACAGTCAAAGGCTTTGGCATAGTCAATAAAACAGAAATAGATGTTTTTCTGGAACTCTCTTGCTTTTTCGATGATCCAGGGGATGTTGGCAATTTGATCTCTGGTTCCTCTGCCTTTTCTAAAACCAGCTTGAACATTTGGAAGTTCACAGTTCACATACTGCTAAAGCCTGTCTTGGAGAATTTTGAGCATTACTTTACTAGCGTGTGAGATGAGTGCAATTGTGTGGTAGTTTGAGCTTTCTTTGGCATTGCCTTTCATGGGAAATAGATGGGGAAACAGTGGAAACAGTGTCAGACTTTATTTTTCTGGGCCCCAAAATCACTGCAGATGGTGGCTGCAGCCATGAAATTAAAAGACCCTTACTCCTTGGAAGGAAAGTTATGACCAACCTAGATAGCATATTGAAAAGCAGAGACATTACTTTGCCAACAAAGGTCTGTCTAGTCAAGGCTATGGTTTTTCCAGTGGTCATGTATGGATGTGAGAGTTGGACTGTGAAGAAAGCTGAGTGCCGAAGAATTGATGCTTTTGAACTGTGGTGTTGGAGAAGACTCTTGAGAGTCCCTTGGACTGGAATAAGATCCAACCAGTCCATTCTGAAGGAGATCAGCCCTGGGATTTCTTTGGAAGGAATGATGCTAAAGCTGAAACTCCAGTACTTTGGCCACCTCATGCGAAGAGTTGATTCATTGGAAAAGACTGTGATGCTGGGAGGGGTTGGGGGCAGGAGGAGAAGGGGACGACAGAGGATGAGATGGCTGGATGGCATCACTGACTCGATGGACATGAGTCTGAGTGAACTCCGGGAGTTGGTGATGGACAGGGAGGCCTGGCGTGCTGTGATTCATGGGGTCGCGAGGAGTCAGAAACGACTGAGTGACTGAACTGACTGACTGAGCCATTGTGATTAATTATCTGCTCTTTGCTTGCTTATCTTATTATCCTCTATGACCACCATCATACACTTAGTCTTATTGCCTTTCTTTCTGTTGGTGTTGCTGCTTTTCTGTCTAACCCATACTGCCTCTATGTGTCAAGCATCTGAACCCTGATTCACTTGTGAAGATGTATTTGTTTATTAATAGTTCTTTGGACTGCTGTCTCCAGCCAGTCCTCTAATTTGGAGGATTTGTACCAGGCTTAGCTTGTTTTTCCCCCACTTCTCCTGTCATCTACCACACAGTCTCTTCTGGCATCCCTTTCTCCAGAAAACTGCTTTCTTGAACTGAAATTATGAGGAGCTACAGGAAGACAGCTGACATCCCAATCATCTTTAGCAGTGACTATTCAACTTTCAGGAAAGTCCTACAAAGTTGTCACATGTACCACAGAAATGTAAATATGCTCACACCACTACTCCCATCCATATGGCACTTCTCTGGTCCATTTTATTTCTTTTAGACCATTTTCCTAATGCCATAGCTTTATGATTTTAGAGGATGAGTACATTTCAGACAAACAGTTATCATCACTCCTTGACTTACTTGGAAAGGAGATATTTCTTTAACTCCTAAATATTATAGAAAATAAAGGAATGATACCAAATCTTTCAGTTCAGTCTCTCATTCATGTGTGACTCTTTGCGAACCCATGGGCTGCAACATGCCAGACTTCCCTGTCCTTCACCAACTCCCAGTCAGTTTAGTTCAGTCATTCAGTCGTGTCCAACTCTTTGCAACCCCATGAATTGCAGCATGCCAGGCCTCCCTGTCCATCACCAACTCACGGAGTTCACCCAAACTCACGTCCGTCTAGTCAGTGATGCCATCCAGCCATCTCATCCTCTGTCGTCCCCTTCTCCTCCTGCTCCCAATCCCTCCCAACATCAGAGTATTTCCCAATGAGTCAACTCTTCGCATGAGGTGGCCAAAGTACTGGAATTTCAGCTTTAGCATCATTCCTTCCAAAGAACACCCAGGACTGATCTCCTTTAGAATGGACTGGTTGGAACCAACTCCCAGAGCTTGCTCTAACTCATGTCCATTGAGTTGGTGATGCCTATCTCATCCTCTGTCATCCACTTCTCCTGCTTTCAGTCTTTCTCAGCATCAGCATCTCTTCCAGTAAGTCAGTTCTTCACATCAGGTGACCAAAGATTGGGTGCTTTAGCTTCAACATCAGTCCTTCCAATGAATACTCAGGACTGATTTCCTTTATGATTGACTGGTTTGATCTCCTTGCATTCCAAGGGACTCTCAAGAATCTTCTCCAATACCGCAACTCAAAAGCATCAAGAAGGCACTCAGCTTTCTTTATGGTATAACTCTCACATCCATACAACTACAGGCAAAAAACATAACTTTGACTAGATAAACCTTTGTTGGTAAAGTAATCTCTTTTTAATATGCTGTCTAGCTTTGTCATAGGTTTTCTTCCAAGGAGTAAGCATCTTTTAATTTTGTGCCTGCAGTCAAATGGCAACCCACTCCAGTATTCTTGCCTGGAGAATCCCAGGGACAGGGGGAGCCTGGTGGGCTACCGTCTATGCGGTCGCACAGAGTCGGACACAACTGAAGCGACTTATCAGCAGCAGTCACCATCTGAAGTGATTTTGGAACTCAAAAAAATGAAGTCTGTCACTGTTTCCATTGTTTCCCATCTATTTGCCATCACTTGATGGGACCAGATGCCATGATCTTCATATTTTGAATGTTGAGTTTTAAGCCAGCTTTTTCACTCTCCTCTTTCACTTTCATCAAGGGGCTCTTTAGTTCCTCTTCACTTTTTGCTATAAAAGTGGTGTCATTTGCATATCTGAGGTTATTGATATTTCTCCTGGCAATCTTGATTCCAGCTTGTGTTTCATCCAGTCCAGTGTTTCTCATGATGTTCTCTGCATAGAAGTTAAATTAGCAGGGTGACTATATACAGTCTTAAAGTACTCCTTTCCCAATTTAGAACTGGTCTATTCCATGTCTGTTCTAACTGTTGCTTCTTTACTTGCATACAGATTTCTCAGGAAGCAGGTAAAGTGGTCTGGTATCCCCATCTCTTTAAATCTGTACCTTCATCAAAAAGAAGGGAAGGGTAAACGAATGGGCAGCCCTCCCATTGTTCCACACTGCTGCCAAGGAAGATACTTGATTGGTCCATTGTGTGTAATTGCATTTTCATGGGGTAGGTTCCTTGCAATGGATGTGTACTATGATTGTGTCAAACGCTCAGTCTTGTGAGCATAATAGCAGGGTACACCAATTGTTGTTCCAAAATAATCATGGAAAATAGGAGGTGGAGTTTCACAAAGTAAGTGCTCTTACCAGAGGCAAGAGAAATACTATGAAGATAAAATTAAAAATCTTTAATGCATAAAGAGGAAGAGAATGTATGTGTAGACTTGCACATAGACTTCTACATATTTTATAGAGCTATATAATGGTAGAGAGGAATATAAGTGTAATAGAAATAGGGCTCAACTTGAAGTTAGTAGACATTTCATGTATTCTTCTGGTTCTGCTGTTAATTCATTCCATGGCCTTATGAAAATTTTGTTCTCTTCTGTGATCATTTCTGTCTTCCTAAAATCAAGGTCTGGGCTCAATCAGAAGTCAAACTCAATTTCATATGGGTACTAAGATTGTAACACAGATGTATGACATTGACTAGGCAGGGCTATCTATTTAGCTTCTTTTTATTTGCATGTTGAATAAACTAAACTAAAAAAAAAAAAAAAAGTTCACTTTTGTTTTCTTGAACTATACAGCCTTCTAGGTACATCTGCCATTTTATAAATTTTGAGAGTTTGGCAAAGACAATCTATCCAACAAATACTCTTATTCCTTCTTTCACACTAGAATTGAAGGAGCTGCATACAGGGACTTCATTTCTCAGCCCTCCCCTTGCATCTGGGTGGCACATGGGGGTTGTTACAGCAAAGGAGTGTCAGGAGAAATGGTGTGTGTCACTTCTAGGTCATGGAATTACATAGACACAGAATTATGAAATGCATGTACTACACACACCCTTTCTTTTCACTTCCACTAAGTCACAGATGATCTTAAAGTCTCAGGGGATCTAAAAGTCACAAGATGAAAGGAAAATAATTTCCTAAATCACCACTTAGAAGAACATACGCACTGAACTATAACATAAAATTTTAAAAATCAAATTATTTTGGGTTAGGTCACTGAATATTTTGCTCTTCTTCATAGAAAGTGGCCCTATTCTAACTAACATAAAAGTAAAAAGGGAAGAGCAAAAATTGTCTTTACCCAAAAATATATAGATGTGTATGGTGATAAATGGGCAAGAAGACACTGTTGTATTGTCTTGGAGAACAGTGACTGATAGGGACAATCTTGAACCAAAGAGCACATGTAAATTTTCTGTTTTTCCCTTAGGAGTTTGAATTCTAATATCTGCAGTTTGTCAATTTTATTTATTTTAATTTTCTGACCAACTAGAAAATATTATCCAAATTGACCATAAATAGATATTAGTTTGAATAAATAAATGAAGGAATAAATATTTTATATAAAGGAAGCAGTTGCTAAAAAAAATGTAGCATACTGCTGTTACTCAATAATGCAGATTTTCTTTTGTCAGACTTTTCCTTTTTCAAGAGAAGCTGTAAATGTGAGTATTTTATGTTGATTCAAAATATCTGAAAATACTCCATGGGTCAAAGAGCTCATTTCTGTGAGTTGGACTCAGCCCACTGGTAGCCAGTCTGTGACCTCTGAATTGTAGTATTGATTTTCAAACTTGGATGAACTGAGTGCTTTTGAGAATTGCTTTGGGAGCTTTATGCTAAAATTAAAAAAAAAAAATGGCTCTCCTTTCATCTTGTTAATTAGAATCTCTAGGAGTGGGGCATATTAACATATATATACATGTGTGTGTGTGTGTGTGTGTGTGTGTGTGTGTGTGTGTGTGTGTGTGTATATCTTAAAAGTTCCTCAGGTTATTTTCAGATAACCTGCTCAGAACTAATCCATGGAATAGTACTAGTAATCACTATATCAAATGACTCCAACTTGTATGCAAAAATTTATATTTTCTATTATGAAACATTATAAGAAGTCAGACTAAATTATGACAGAATTTTAGAACTCCTATAATTTATACAAAGAAAGCTCTTTATTATTTCATTAACATCTCAACTTTTTGTATCCATGAGAACTTCTAGAATTTCTTTCAGATTACTAAGAATCAACACATACCTAGCCTTCATAATATTACTATGCATTATAGGAGATAAGTTATAAAGCTATTGAATAAATCTATAATATATTCAAGTCAATATCTAATAAATGAGTGAAGCCTTATGTAAATTGAAAACACCAGTGTTTGGCAATACGTAAAAGTAATAGTTACTGGATTTTATGCATCCACTTTCTCTGACTGTGGGACAACTTTCATCTTAACATAGTTGGTGCAAACATTAAAATAAATATTTTAATATTAATGTGAAAATAACACACTACCAAATACTGATTTGAAGTAAGCAATTTTTACAAAATTTAATTTGACTAATTTAAAGAATAATCAGTTTACATTTTGTCTCACATTAGGGATCTTTTGGTAATTATATCATATCAAATTATTATCCATGTATTTATTTTAGTTGGTCACTTCCATTAAATATATTTAATGAACTGTGATCAATTTGTACATATTTAATCACTGCACTGAATCTGATGCAGCTGTAGCTGATTCTAAATGTGAAACATTCATTCATTTTGAGTCCTGTTGGGTACCTGATCAGTATTCTAAACACAGGAGATACAAATAATGATAAACAATTACATTCCCTGCCCTATGTGATTTGTAATATATCAGTTAAGATAGACACTAAGCCAATAATTACATAAATAATTACTGAATCACAATTGTGCTGAGTGCAAGAAGATAAAGCCCAGTGGCCTGAGCACATATATTTTGGGCAGGGATAGCAGATAGCTTGTGAGATCAGGGAACATATTTAAGGAAATATTAGACTCAAAGGCTGAGTTAGTTATCCAGGTGCAGAGGGAGCAGAGTGGAACAGAAATGTGCCAAGAGAGATTACAGATGATGAGTGAAAGAATGTAATTAGTTGGAGTAACATTTTTGAAATGAAGGTATGAAAAACCTTGATTTTCAAAACGAGATTAAAGAAAATTCTTTACTAAGTTTTAAGTTATCAGGAAATAAAATTTTCTATTTGTGGGGATTCTTATTGCCTTTATAAGATTATTTCCTGAGTACAACCTGGAATGTAGGGAGAGAAGAAGAGATGCAGAAATAACATTAAAGTGCAATAGAAAAATGCAATAGAAGATGGTGACTTACCCAATGAATGTGGAAAGATATGTACTTATTTAAAAAATAATAATAAGAAGAAATAGAGCTAACATAGCACTTCCTCAGAGAAATCTAGGCTGAATCTTTCCAATCTAACTTAGATCATCTTACAATATTTCAAAAGGCACAGCCTATCCTTTTACGTAAAAATGTATAAATGCACTTATTTATTTTTAACATATTGTCCTTCACTAGTTGGTAAGGTCCACAAGCACAGTTTCAATGTTCTATTTGTCACTTGCTGCTGCTGCTGCTGCTGCTAAGTCACTTCAGTCGTGTCTGATTCTGTGAGATCCCAGAGATGGCAGCCCACCAGGCTCCCCCATCCCTGGGATTTTCCAGGCAAGAACGCTGGAGTGGGTTGCCATTTCCTTCTCCAATGCATGAAAATGAAAAGTGAAAGTGAAGCTGCTCAGTTGTGCCTGACTCTTAGCTTAAGTCATCATTAATGATAGAGTTTAGCAAAGAATATTTTTTAAGTTATTTTGTTAATATTGGAAGGATGATCTGGAAAACAGAGATAAAAGTTCTAAGTTTCTGATATAAACAGCTAGAAGTGTGAGTATTTATTCTAGGTGAAGGGTGGTTTGTTAGGTCTGTCTTGAATGCACTGATGTTGAAGGCTCTCAGGTACCAGAATAAGTCTACTGAGGAAATACCTGTACATAGGGGTCTGTGATTTAAAATGGACATCTGAGGGATGTAAATTTGGGATCTGTCAGCATGTGAACTGTAAGAGAGATGGAGGCTACAATTCTATGCAGAGTATAAGAAGAAAAAAAGAAAAATCCTGGGACAGAATCTTGTGAAACCCCAAAATGTAGAGCTCTTAGAAATAAAGAGGGTTGTCAGATAAAACCAATAACCCAAAGCCTGACAGGTTAGAAGAAAAGACAAATAAAAAGAACTGTATGCTTTTTCTAAGAATCTAAAAGAGGAATGTGTTTGAAAGAGGGAGTCATTAACTGGGTCAAACGTCTGTGAGGTCAGGTGAAAAGGGAAATTTTACAAATATTCATTGGCTTGTGTTTGTTTGAGGTCATTTGTCAGGATTCTTGACTTCTCTCCTTGCCAGCCTTGAGACATGTCACTTGAACTGTCACCATTCATCCACCATCATCCACTCACTTATTAAAGCCAGAAATCAGGGTGTACTCATTGATCCTATCTTTCTCTACTTTTAATTTCTTTTAATATAATTGGAGGAGAATTGATTTACAATGTTGTGTGGTTTCTCCTGTACAACAATGTGATTCAGCCATAATTACACATATATGCCCTTCTTCTTGAGCCTCGCTCCCATCCCCCATCCCACCCCTCATCAGAGAGTGCAAGGCTGGGCTCCCTGTGTTATTTATATACCAACTTCTCACCAGCTATCTACCCTATCCTCCTTCTCCCAGGGTCCACAAGTCTGTTCTCTGCGTCTGTCTCTCCATTCCCTCCCTGCAAATAGGTCCATAAATACCATTTTATAGACTCCACATATATCATTATAGATGTTCTCAAGAACCTTTGTAAGCTGTACCATTTGGCTCTATAGTGTACTAATAGTCTCTGTAATTTCATGTAAGTCAGAGTCCACTGACTTCTCTTCCAACCTTGCAAGTTTCTTTAGTAATTATGGCCTCTGACTCCTAGAGGTTGTGTAGCAAAACCTGTTCTCCATTATTTCAGGACTCCATATTTCCATTGATATTAATGTAATCAGGACCGTGACCACTACTATTGATACTCTAGCCTGAAGAAAACAGCCACCACTGAACTTTTTTAAGTGATGTTGAGGTGCGTGATTGAAGCCATGAAATTAAAAGACGCTTACTCCTTGGAAGAAAAGTTATGACTAACCTAGATAGCATATTGAAAAGCAGAGACATTACTTTGCCAACAAAGGTCCGTCTAGTCAAGGCTATGGTTTTTCTAGTGGTCATGTATGGATGTGAGAGTTGGACACTGAAGAAAGCTGAGCGCCAAAGAACTGACGGTTTTGAACTATGGTGTTGGAGAAGACTCTTGAGAGTCCCTTGGACTGCAAGGAGATCCAACCAGTCCATTCTGAAGGAGATCAGCCCTGGGATTTCTTTGGAAGGAATGATGCTAAAGCTGAAATTCCAGTACTTTGGCCACCTCATGCGAAGAGCTGACTCATTGGAAAAGACTCTGATGCTGGGAGGGATTGGGGGCAGGAGGAGAAGGGGACGACAGAGGATGAGATGGCTGGATGGCATCACTGACTCGATGGACGTGAGTCTGAGTGAACTCTGGGAGTTGGTGATGGCCAGGGAGGCCTGGCGTGCTGCACTTCATAGGGTCGCAAAGAGTCAGACACGACTGAGCGACTGAACTGAACTGAATTGAACTGAGGTGCCTTTTATTAGCACATTTCTGATGGCTTGGAGGATGGCATTTCCTCCCAGCCCTCCTTTGAAACATAATCCTCTGATAGATCTGCTTACCTAGGATAACATTAATATATGCAAAAGATCCATTCTCAATCTTAGGATCCTAGGTTTTCACAATCAAAACACTGATGTGAGCATAATAGACAGCCTTGGTTGCAATCTCTGGGGATCTGTAGCTATGTCAGATTCTGAGTCTGCTTACTTAATATACAATATTTGTTTTTCTCTTTCTGACTTCATGCTGCAGAATGGGCTTTAGGTTCTTGAGTCCTTGTTCTTTAAGAAATTCTGGCTCCTCAACCTCCAAAAGGTATCTGCATCTCTCCCTGTATCTGACTCAGCTGACCACTGTCCTAATTCAAACTCTCATTATCACTTAGGCCACTCTAACTGTCCTTCCTTGTTCCCGCCCTTGCCCTCTGCACCCTTTCATTCCATTCAACATCTTAAAAGACAAATCACATGCTATCTCTTCTCTACTTAAAACATTTTCAATGATTTTTCTTTACACTTAAATAAAACCCTAGCTTCCTAACAAACATAAAACATTCTTGATCTAGAGCCTGACTAGTCACAATCTCTTCTTTTTCAGCGTCCTCCTTACTCACTAAACTCTGCTCCTATCAGCCTTTTAAATTTTTTTTCAAGAACACAACACACTCTTTTCGCCTTACAGTTTTTGTCATCCTTGTGTATTTTCCAGAAATGTTTTTTTCCTCAGATATGACTGAATTTACATCTCAGCTTGTCATCTATTAACAATAAGAAACAAAAATGTCTCTTGCTACTTAAGTAAGTAATCCCATTCTACACCAAATCACTTTTCTTTAAAATTTATCACTATTTGTAAATATCAGTATTTGTCTACTTTTTCTCTGTCCCATACTAGTTGTCCTATTCACAGCTGCATTTCCCAACCCCATCATAGTGTCTGCCTGAGTGTAAGCATTTAATATATATTTGCTGATAATTAGTTAGAGCTGTGTCATTTAAGTCATGGGAATAGGCTTTCTGTTGGGGTGACTAGAACAGTAAATGGCAAGTAAGAGAAAACTTAGGAGAATGGCTGTGATGGGAAAGGAGAGAATAAGAAAGTAGCTTTAAAGAGCTGTTTTTTCGAAGAAAATTTTACGTACTCTTTTAATGGGTATAATAGAAGGAATAAGAATATATAGTAGAAAAAGGTAATATTTGATAGTGAAAGATTCCTGAGAAGGCAAGGGTGTCGGTGATTCAGATGGGCTGTGAAGGGATTAAGCATTAATACAAGGATAAATTCTCTTGTTAAGACAGAAGCATAAAACTTGGGAAGAGAATGGTTAGTATGCAGTCTTCCTGAACAGTTCCATAAATTTTCAGTTAAGTAATGATTTCACCCTTGCTTCTGATGATTCTTTTTTTCCTTATTATTTATTAAAAGCTTACGGTTACTCCATCATTAGCAAATTTCAAATTAATGATTTCAGTTCAGTAGGTTAATAGAAAATCTTTCTTATATTGTTTTGCAGCTAGTTGCATACATTCCTGACATTAAATTAATGCAACACTGTCCCACTAATTCAAAGTAAATATGGTTTCCTTATCCTATACATTGGTCTCAAAATTTTGGAGTATATTACTAAGACATTAAAGAAAGGCAATGTATTCTGACTAAATTTGGAAATGCTATTAATTCTCTATGCATAATTTCTACTGTCTGTCAAAACACTTGCCAGGAAGTTTTATAAACTGATTTTCTGAACTAATAAATGTATTTCTCATTATTTCTCAGATATTGTATATAATTCCTGATAGCTTTCATTCACATTTCTCACACATTTAATCTCATGCCTTAAATACCTCATGAAATCCAACTCTGGTAATTAGCAATAATGCCCTAAATTTCTACTACTGAATGAGATATTAAAATAGGGAAAAATAAAATTAAAAAAATTCCTTTGGTTATTTAGATTTTTAGCATTATATAACTTTATTTTCTACAGGGAGGTCATTAGATTGACTAACAGAAGGAACTAAACTCATTATTTAGGCTCACTCCTGTCCACCTTCATGAGCTGAAAATAGTAGGTATACCCAGAGAGCAGAAACAGCTTTTTATTGTTGAGTCCTGGACATTATTCTAGATCAGAACTGAAGAAAATGTGTAAATATGCAAGTAAAAACTGGATATAACAGGTATACTGCAGATGGTTTGCTGTGAAATTTGTGCCTTTTATGTTCATAAGTCTCTTCTTAGTGAGAACTCACAAAAGAACAAGCAACACTGTATCAGAAAAAAACAAAAGTCACCAAAAATAGCACTAATAGAAATGCATTTCATAAATGACATATGAAACAGACTCCCTGCATCAGAAAGCCATGATGTTTGACTTCCAGAAACAAACAGAAAGTTTGGTTGCTCTGTAGGTCTTGAATCTTTCCTCTGCAGAGCACTCTCCCTTTCTTTTCAATTCTGGCACTCACTCTTTAATGTGGTGCTGCCTTGTTGTATTTTAAAATTTTTAAATGAGTAATGTATATGGACTGAATATCTATGTCCTAATAAAAAAACAACAACAACAACAGAAAAGAGAAATATTGAGATTAGTGAAACAGGCTGCAGTGACCACTCTTTCAGTTTTTCCAAAGATGATACTTAATTGTCTATCTCCTTTGCCTCCAAGTTTTTCTTACTGTTGGCAAACACTTTAGCTGGGCCAACACTACACCTGGTGCTGTAACACAGACCTCAACTACACAGTGGTCTGAGCCCTTACTCTTCTCCACATCAGAATGTAATTGCTTCACTGTCCTATTCAGTGTTATCACCAGGAATGGAAGCACCAAAAGACATCTATGTGAATTTTAGACCTATTACCCCTTGATGACATTATATAGCAACAACCCTAAATTCTCAACACGATCAATTAGCAATAAATCTTTGAATATGTTACCTCATTTCTATGATTATAGTCTACTGGCATAAAAAGCCCCAAATACCCTGGTCACAGTGATATGAAGTTCAGTAATCTTTATTTACCCACTAGTAGAAGCATCCTGCTCCTGGGATGTAAAACCAATAATAAAACACTCCTAAAGTAATGATATAGGAAGAACAAATTCTACAAGATAGTTAGTGGAAATAGTGGTGGGAGTGGTCAATTCTAACTTTTTGTTTTTTAGACCTATATATTCTAGCTTTTGAGGACATAGCCGTATATGATCTTTAGTTTAATAAATATGCCATATACCATCTGGAAGGAAGTACAGCAAACCAAGATGGCACCATCTACAGGCAATTTCAAATTTCCATCAGATTGTCTGCTTCTATATGACACAGTGTATAGTGGTGAATATCATGGATATGGATTCTTTGTCACACCTCTTTCACTGTGAAATGTGTTTCTTTGAGACAACATTATGCATATTTCATGTCAGTAAATACAACATGGTAAAGCCCTAGGATTATGGTGCTATCAAGGCACCACATGCAGTAAAAGCATGCCACCATCTGCTGTAAGTGTGATTCCAGTAGAAGTGAATTGTTGCTGCTGCCTACAGCAGGAACACTGAGATGAACTGACTCACTGTCTAGTGCTGCTGGTTCCCTCGAAGGAGAATACCATACTGAGGGCTCAGTTTTGATCTTTGCTGCTGACCAGTTAGTCTTCAGTAACAGCACTCTTGGGCTTCTCTGGTGGCTTAGATGGTAAAGAATCTACCTGTAATGCGAGAGACCTGGGTTCAATCCCTGGATTTGATCTTTGGGTGGAGAAGATTCCCTGGAGGAGAGCATGGCAACCCACTCCATTATTCTTGCCTGGAGAATCCCCATGGACAGAGGAGCCTGGTGGGGTACAGTGCATGGGGTCGCAAAGAGTCAGACATGACTGAGACTAAGCACAGCACAGCCGTACTGTTAATGAGAAGTCCCTGATGCTGAATCAGTTCATAGTTTCCAATCTGCCATTTTGTCCTCTACCTTCTGGGTGCATTGCATAAACTGCCTCTGTTTCATGAGGTATTTGACAGGTTGAAAGTGGTAGGGTTTGTAAATTCTGTTTAAAGGAAACAATAAATTGGACAGTGAAAATGGTTAAGTTGAAACAGTTAGATGAAAACAGGGAATGTGGTAGTCAATTCTGTGTGTCATTTTGATTGGCCATGGGGTCCCCAGGGGAAATATTATTGGGGGCTGTGTCTGTTTCTGAATGAACTGAATGAATTGAATTGGTGGATTCAGTAAAGCAGATTGTCTTCCCCAATGCAAGTGGGCATATTCTAATCCCTTGAGAGCTTGAATAGAACAAGAGGACAGGAAGGAAGAATCTGCCCCTTTGCCCCCCATCTCTCACTGATTGAGCTGGGGCCTCTTATCTTTTCTGGCCATTGCACTGGCATTCATATCATCAGCTACGCAACCTTCAGACTCAGACTGAATTACACTACTGGCATTCCTGGGTCTTCAGCTTCTCATAGAACTTCTCAGACTCTGTAGCACATTAGCTAGTTCCTCATAATAATAAATCTCCTTTAATATCTGTAGCTATAGATCTATAACTATGCCTATATCTACATCTATGTCCATATTATATAACACACAGGTATCTTCATCCTACTGATTCAGTTCTCTAGAGAACCCTGTCTAATACAGTATAGAAGTTCAGCTTTCCATGGATTCTATCTAGAAACTGTTTCAGAAAAGTATGCCTTCAATTGAGAATAGTCTTGGGCCAAAATAATAGGAGCAACTTGGATTTTTAAGAAGCCAAATCTATGTTTATAAGAGATAGTGGATGAACACATAGACAGGAAATGAGCATAAACAAAATAACTAAAAATTACAAAGCAAATCATATTATCGAACATGCAATATCTCCAATAATGTATGATATTTTTCATATGATTTCATTTCAATTGCCTTTGAAAATTATTATTAATATCACCACTTTATAGATAAGGTAATTCAGGCCCATAAGCACCTACCAACACACCTTAGATTACACATTAATGAAAGACCTGGCTGTTACTCAACTTAGGCTCTTTTTATTACAATGTTTATTCTCTTGCTCAATGAAAGAAATCAGACAGCAAAGAGTTCAAACTGTATGATTCTGTTTATATTTTTATAGAATTCAAACTAATGTGTAATGAAAGAAAACAGATCTGGAAATCATGGGTAGAAAAGGGGACTGACTGTAAGGGGCACAAGGAAACTTCTAGGAAAGAGGAAGTTGCTTTTATGCTGATTGTGTTGATGATTTCATGGGCATATATAATTGTCAAAACTCAGGCTGTACACTTTTGTGTACATAATTGTTTACCTAATGGTATAAATTATGCTTAATAAATGACAGTTTTATTAGTAATAAGACATTAATGCATGTATTGAAAACACAAAATAGTATAAAGAAAACAAAAACTATGCAGAAGTTGGTTCTCTTTTAGTTTTCTATCTTTCTCCTAAACATCAATATGTGTGTTTTTTCTGAATAAATTAAAACTTTTACTAAATATACAATCAAGTAGATTTTATGTTTCAGCAAATTTTTGCTAAATAAATACATTTAATTAAAAAAAGGTAAGTACTGAAAACTTCTCAGAAGTAAATATATTTGAAGGAAGGAAAATTCAAACCATGTTGCAAACAAAAACATATCCTCTCAAATGAAGTGGATAATTTAAGCAATACTGTAATATTTTTCAGGCTTCCCTGATAGCACAGTTGGTAAAGAATCCACTTGCAATGCAGCAGACCCCAGTTTGATTCCTTAGTAAGAAAGACCCATGGGAGAAAAGATATGCTACCCACTCCAGTCCAAATTATGAAGGGACTGTACTGAAGTTAGTACATATGCTGATAGTATGTACTGTGAAAAGACAAAAACATATTAAAAAAAAAGAGAATTATTTTTAATTGTCCTTTGTCTATACTGAAAAGAAGCTATAAAAAATTCACATTACCCATTTAGTTATTTTACTACAAGTTATTCATGAGAAAATTAATCAGTAATTCAGTCAAAATTTAGGTAAAATGATGTTTATACTTATTTTACTTTCTAAAAGCACAAAACAATGCAAGAGTAATTGTGATAAAGAGACTAGTCTCCATTATATATAGAACTTCAATTCACAGTAAAATAACTATTGCAGACATTTTTACATTTGCTTTCCTGTTTAAACACTATATATCAGTTACAGATCTGAGGTATTTTCTGAACAAATCATGTGACTTATGTTATGAGCACCACACTTTAGTAGCTTTTAATTAAGTACAAATCGATCTCTCCCTTTCCCATATTTCTCCCCTGGGGATATGCTCTGCTACCTGTGGTCACAAGGCTCTTGCCCTTCTCCTAATCTCAAGAGTAATTTTCAGGGGGTCATTGATTGTATTTGTTTATACAGAACATCCACATTTCAGTGTGGGAAGGTACTGCTGACTGGCGAGTGTTTTTGTTTTTCACAATTCAGTCCTAAAAAGGACAAGGTTCTATCTTCTTAGTCTTTGATATTATTTTCCCCAACACTTGTATAAATTGTTATACAAAATTATATTATGAAGACATTTTAATCATGGTTTTCAACAACTATTTAAAGGATTACAAATATCTTTGACATATAATACTAAGTTAAAACAATAGTGCACACTTCTGTACCCAGCCTGCAGCAGGGAATTAAAGACTAGTTCAAGGTTAAATTAAGCATGTACAAAATGAGGGGTTTTTGAAAGAAGTATATTTGTAACTGCACTTCTGAACTGATTGTAGTTGTAATTGGATTTCTGCATTGCTTATGAGCTTTCTTTTTTCCTTTTCTCCCCTTAAGCATACAGCAAGGTTGGATCATATTTAATTTATTCTTCAAGTGTGTGTGTGTGTGCACACACACATGTGTGCTCAGTTGCTTCATTCATGTCAAACTGTTTGCAACCCTATGGACTATGGCCTTCCACATTCCACTGTCCATGGGATTTCCAAGGCAAGAATTCTAGAGTGGGTTGCCATTTCCTTCTCCAGGGGATCTTCCTGACCCAGGGATCAAATCCATGTCTCCTGCACTACAGGTGGATTCTTGCCCATTAAGCCACTTGGGAAGCCCTATTCTTCAAGTGCCATCTTTCAATTACTACTCTAGGGTCTAGATTCTATTAGTCCATACTGTTAATATGTAACTTTCAGAATAAGTTGCTTTTACCCACTGGTTTATTTCGTACTTCAAAGGTTTTACCAGGGTTTTAAAAAACACAATTTAAATAACTGTATCACTCCTAACAAATATTTATGAAGGATCTACTATGTTCCGACCATACATGGATGCACAGTTGCATCTGGCTCTTTGCAACCCCCTTGGACTGCAGCCTTCCTGATTTCCTCTGTCCATGGGATTTTCCAGGCAAGAATACTGGAATGGGTTGCCATTTCATCCTCAAGGGATCTTCCTAACTCAGTGATGAAACTGGCATCGCCTGTGACTCCTGAATTGGCAGGTGGATTCTTTTACCACTGAGCCACCTGGGAAGCCCATGTTCAGAGCACTGCAATGTAAATTCTGATAATTCTAAGGTGAAATTCAGAATACCTATGAGATAGTTCAAAAACAATCCTAAGAAACAAATAAAGGGATTGCCCTGGTGGTCCAGTGGTTAAAACTCTGTGCTCCCAATGCAAGGGGCCCAGGTTCAATCCCCAGTTGGAGAACTAGACCTAACATGCTGCCACTAAGAGTCTTTATGCCACAACCAAGGATTCTGCAGGTCACAACTAAGACCTGGCACAGCCAAATAGATAAATATATTTAAAAATAAACAAATACATACTTTCAGTGCAACTTAAAATACTTTGAACAAGTAAAATATATTGAAATTGGGGGGGTCATAGAACAAAATATAAGTTGGATGGGGAAAGTCAGTAACATTTTTGGATAACTGAATTTTGAAAAATGAATTTAATTTGACTGTTAAATAATCAGTATAATATAAAGATTAAGTATACTGTGCAAAGGCACTCTTATATGGAGAATGGGAATGTGTTAAAGGAGACAGATATTGTTCTATGTGGCTAAAACATAAAGTTCAAGATGACAAACGGAAATAGATGAGCCTGAGACAGGAAGCTGTCAACTCACAGAGCGATATAAATGTTGTAAAAATAAATTTGACCTCCCTTGAAGAAGTTGAGAAAAATGAAGAATTTTCATCATAGGAATCACATAAATAGTTCTGTTTGGTTTATGGTCGTGCTGGCAACAGTGTGTATGAACTTGAGGTAGATGAAAATTAGAGAAAAATACTGAGTAGAAGGCTGTTGCAGTAACTTAAACGCAAGATTTAAAAAGCCTCTTGATGAAAGTGAAAGAGGAGAGTGAAAAAGTTGGCTTAAAGCTCAACATTCAGAAAACGAAGATCATGGCATCTGGTCCCATCACTTCACGGGAAATTGATGGGGAAACAGTGCAAACAGTGTCAGACTTTATTTTTGGGGGCTCCAAAATCACTGCAGATGGTGACTGCAGCCATGAAATTAAAAGACGCTTACTCCTTGGAAGGAAAGTTATGACCAACCTAGATAGCATATTCAAAAGCAGAGACATTACTTTGCCAACAAAGGTTCGTCTAGTCAAGGCTATGGTTTTTCCTGTGGTCATATATGGATGTGAGAGTTGGACTGTGAAGAAGGCTGAGCGCCGAAGAATTGATGCTTTTGAAATATGGTGTTGGAGAAGACTTCTGAGAGTCCCTTGGACTGCAAGGAGATCCAACCAGTCCATTCTAAAGGAGATCAGCCCTGGGATTTCTTGGGAAGGACTGATCCTAAAGCTGAAACTCCAGTACTTTGGCCACGTCAGGCAAAGAGTTGACTCATTGGAAAAGACTCTGATGCTGGGAGGGATTGGGGGCAGGAGGAAAAGGGGATGACAGGGGATGAGATGGCTGGATGGCATCACCGACTCCATGGATGTGAGTTTGAGTGAACTCTGGGAGTTGGTGATGGACAGGGAGGCCTGGCGTGCTGCGATTCTTGGGGTCACAAAGAGTCGGACACGACTGAGAGACTGAACTGAACTGAAATGCAAGATAATGGAAATCTGACATGCCAATTAAGTATAAGAGAATAAATTAAACACAGACTGTAGTAATGATAGTTAATATGTATAAAGTTGAAAGTGTTAGTCTCTCAGTCCTGTCCAACTCTTTGTGACTCAATGGACTGTAGCCTGCCAGGCTTCTCTGTCTATGGAATTCTCCAGGCAAGAATACTGGAAAGTGCAACCATTCCCTTCTCCAGGGGATCTTTCTGGCACAGGGATCGAACCTGGTCTCCTGCACTGAAGGCAGATTTTTTACCATCTGAACCACAGGGAAGCCTAATATGTATAAAGTGCTCAATATATGCCAGGATTTAATCTAAATGTTTATAACTTATTTAATGTTCATATAATACATGCATTTATTTTTGTTCTCAATTTATAGCTGAGAAAACTAAAGGACTAAAGACATGAATTAATTTGAACAGGATTACATAACTTGTTTTGGAATCCAGATTTGAAGCCAGACATTCAAATTCCAGAGTCCTTGCTGAGAACCAACCATGCCATATCAACTTGCCTAATTGAAGAAATAAAAGACAAAGAATAAAAGACAGTTTATTCACTAATAAGAATGGGTGGTAAAGATAATGGATAATTTATCCCAAGCATTTAAATTGTAAACATAGTCATGCCATTATTTTAAATTAACTACATATGTAAAGGAGAAAGTCTATTTAAGAGACTTAAGGCTGTAACAAGCATCTGAACCTTTCCACTGGTAACTTATTTCAAATCCTCAAAGAGTATGTATGGAAAAAAGTTCAAAGAATTCCTTTAAAACTGAAGTTCATAAACTATAGTACATATCATCATTGACTGATGAGAGCACTTGCTAAAGTTCCATTCCTTTTCATTGAGACTAAAATAACATTTCTTTAAACTCTATATTTTCCATTGACTCCTAAAGGAATAACATAAAATGCAAAAACAACATCATTTTTGTCACTTTGCTCATTGACTGGTAACAAGCTAATGGCTAACAAGTAGCATGTAGTTAATCTTTTCTGCAGATTAATTCATGTGTACAAACAGGGTAGAGATACATTTCCAAATTAGTGTTCTGACAGCCAGTGTTCTCACGCATTTTTTATTACAGCCTGATGTACTAATGTTAGACTTCCCCAGCACCTACCATCAGCAGGGAGGCTAGCAAATATTGTGAACTTCGCAGAAGTACAAAATTTCCTGTAGTAAAAAAAAGTCTGTAGAGAGATTTTAAAGGAATGTCCAAATCCTTAAAATAATTTGAGCACAAACGAGGCTATATTTGTACAGTTTTCATCTATGCTATAAACAATGATATCATAACCTGTTTCCAGAAGCCCTCTGAATCTAAATTCTACCTCTGGGCTGACCTAGATTCCCTGAGAATACTTTCTGTGTGCCGGTTTGCCTCACAGCTCCTATCCAGAGTTTTATAGCTATTTGTTCACAGCACTTACCAACCTGCTCACAGTGAATTTTCTCTCCCGGTTTAGGGCTTTTCAGAACCCCAGATCAGAGGTACATGTGTTATCAAGACTCTGTGCAGAGCTGAGGTGAATATTACTTTCATACTGGTAGTAGCTGTTTGCCATTTAATTTTAAATCTACCTTCTGGCCTCTAGGAAGGACCCATCTAAATGTGTCTGCCATGAAGAACAAGGAGCATTATCACCTCTTCACAGCCTTCATTACAGTTAAGAGCTTCAGGCTATTGGATGTCATACTCTCTCAGCCTGCCACCTAAAAACCTGGTCTGCCTGTCTTGTTTTTGTTTTTCCTACTTATTTATCTATCAGAGCAGTGTTGTACATGATGTGGTTTGTGAGAGATCCAAGCCTGGGGCTCCAATTAGATGGGGTTGAATGAAACCAAAAGCTAGGATAACTGCAATCTGTCTACCATTAATATATTAGGCTCCAAGTATGTTTGTTGTTGAATAGGTGAGAAGCCAAAAGGAAAAAAGAATATTTCATTAATAACTGTTGGTATGTAAGTTAGGTTTTAATTTTTTAATCTCCTGAAATAATGAAAACAATGGCATTTACTGGATGATGCAACACTTTGAAAACATTGGAAAACCCACTTGGATAATTTTCTCAATTGTAATTCTCATACTACACATTAAGACACATGGACTAGGATAGAAAATATTTACTTTTATTTTTAGTTAACCCTTACTTGTCTTTCATTCCACATGTTTAGATAATGGTTTAATATAAAATGTATTTATATAGCACCACTTGATATTTGTAAAAAGAAACAAAATCAATGAAAAAAACATGAGTACTGGGTATTAGGATTCTCCAGAGAAAAAGAACAGCAAGATATAGATGCAGGTATATAGGTAAATGTAAAGGAATAAATATATATAGATACAGATAAGAGCATAGCGATAGAGACGATAGTGATGAAGATTCACTGAGAGGTAGGTTTCTTTAAAGGAACAGACTCATGTGAGTGAGGACTAAATTATCGTTGGAGGCAATCAACTAGCATAATTTCTTCTTGCTGAAGGGAGTTTTCTTTGTTCTCCTAAGATTTTCAACTGATTGGAAGAAGCCCATCACATTATGGAGGGTAATATACTTTACTCAAAACAATGTTAATCTCACTGGGGGAAAACAAAAGCCTTCACAGAAACATCTAGAATAATACTTGGTCAAATATCTGGGCACTATGGCCCAGTCAAGCTGATACAAAATTAACCATCATAAGTATCATATAAATTACAAAAGAAAATTAAGACTAGAACACATTTATTTCTCAGGATTCTTGATTACAATATTTATTAAAATATATGATATAGCTACTTTCCCTTTAACATCTAGCATTTTTTGCCTTATAGGAACATTTTTGGTTACTTTATATTCTACAATGGTTTCAGTTCAATTTGACTAAATTAAACACATGCCCACAAGCAATATAGGGTTAAAGTCAGAACTAATATTTTTCATTATTAAGAAGAGACATGGTGTCTCTCTCTTTTTTCATAATTTTAACAATTTGCCAAATTGAAAAATGCATTAAAATGTTCTTAGATAATGCCCAAAATCCCTAACTCACCTAGAATACTAAGTTTATCAGGCTCTTGATAAACAAGCTGAGTAGCATATCAGCTTCCTCTGTGAGATGTTTTTAAACACCCTATCCCTTGTTCAGTTTCATGAGAAATAATGTACATTATCTATAGATTTTTTAACTTAGGGAATTTATAGAGAAATGGATACTAAATACCTAAATATAAGTATATGTTCTTTTAGGTGAACTTTTCCTTTTATCCTGTCTCAGTTTATTTTCTGCTTAAATGAAGAATTTGCTAGCCTTTTTCTAAGTTTTTTTATGATCCCAATGTTCTGTGCTTTACTGTCCGAATCATCAATCCATATGTCATATCAAAGGGTAAATCTGCAGTTAAGCCTGAGGTGTATTTGAATAACAATTCTGTTTATTAAGGACATTAAGTGCTTTACATATATGTCTCTAATAATCTACTCAGCAAATCTGTGAAGTTGACATTATTCCCACTGTTCATCTGATGACACCAGTGTACCATAAATTGCCACTGCTAACATTTTCGTGGTCAAGTCATAATAGGTAAAACCAGGCTAAGTAAATTCTCTCTGGGGTTATAATAACGCAAAGGACTTAGTTACTCTGACATTTTGTGGATATATATATATAAACAATGGCACCCACTCCAGTACTCCTGCCTGGAAAATCCCATGGACGGAGGAGCCAGGTAGGCTGCAGTCCATGGGGTCACTAAGAGTCGGACATGATTGAGCGACTTCACTTTCACTTTTCACTTTCATGCATTGGAGAAGGAAATGGCAACCCACTCCATTGTTCTTGCCTGGAGAATCCCAGGGACAGAGGAGCCTGGTGGGCTGCCATCTATGGGGTCGCACAGAGTCAGACATAACTGAAGTGACTTAGCAGCATATATATATATATATATATATGCACTATTACTAGGATCAACAGCTAAAATTTAGGATGTTTGGTTAAATTTGAGCTTCAGGTAACAGTGAATACAATAATGTATGGGACACACTTTCACTTGAAAATGTTTGTTTATCTGATGTTCAAATTTAACTTTTTGTTTATTAAATCTGACAATCATTAAAATGAATGAAATTTTATGTATAATAAAAAATCACTCAGTTAGATACTCTGGAAACAAATCTCATCTCAGTAGATGAATTAAAGGTTTTATTTTTATTTTTAGGTACTGTAAGAGCACAAAATTATAATTTTTTTGAACCTCTGACAGTTCTCTCATACCTATAGCTTCTATACTGCATTTCTTTCCATATTCTTTGTTCTCATTTTCTATGAACTTGCTACAGTTTACTTCTGTCATGTTTTTCTTAGAGTGGCTCAAATATTTTATTTTATTTTTTGTTTGTTTTAAATTTATTTATTTTAATTGGAGGCTAATTACTTTACAATATTGTGGTGGTTTTGCCATACATTGACATGAATCAGCCAGGGCCAAAGTGATTAGTTCCTTTTTTTCTAGTTGCTAAGGTGACCGATCATATTGAGAGAAAAAATATTCCCAGCATTTCTCAGATTAATTACTGCTTAATATTCAAATTTTATTTATAATATTTAAATTTGGTACTTTTTTATATGGCTGATGTGATCACATGACTGATCTCCAAAGAATTGAGGAATATGAGGATCACTATTTGTAAATTAATTGATGGCTATAAATGTTAATTTACTTGAAAATTCAGATCACTCAGATATCTGTCTAAGGATGAAATTAAGTTATAAAATAAATTATTATTTTTAGCTCAATGATTCTTTAGCAAGAGCAAAGAGCTCAGCAAGTGGAACACTCAAAAGTAAGCAGGTCAATACATTTTGATGTTGGTTAAAGTACTTTGGAAAATGATGGAATTTGTTTGTACGGGACCCTTGGTTGGTAGGATATCCTCTATGAGGAAATGTTCATTAAAACACTTTACATTTTATTCCAAACTGTATATAACAAGATATTTATATAAGTTTCCTTCTGTATTCAATATGAGCTTTGCAGGTGGCACTACTAGTAAAGAACCTGCCTGCCAAGGGAGGAGACTTAAGAGATGCAGGTTAGATCCCTGGGACAGGAAAATCTCCTGGAGCAGGACACGGCAACACATTCCAGTATTCTTGTCTGGAGAATTCAATGGACAGAAGAGCCTGGAAGGCTACATACAGTCCATAGAATTACACAGAGTTGGATACAACTGAAGCGATTTAGCATGCACGGCATATTCAATGAATCAATCCCCTGAAAGGACTTTAGATTTAGATTTCTTTATAAATAAAAGGGAACATAAATAACAATACTAGGTGTTCCTAGGATCTAAGACTTGGAATTTGAATATACTTTAAGTATTATTTATGTAAAATTTGTATTATTTCAAGTTAAAAATTCTAATCACTCCTAAGTTATCCTTTCAGTACCAAAACACTTCTGTTGACTCAATATTACTAAAGTTTTCTTGAATCAGGGACCAACATAATTCACATGTTCCTGGAGACCCTATCCTCACTTCCTTGGACATAATCACAGGTCCCTCTGGACACCATTGGATGATATATTCATTTTGATCCAGATTTTTAAAACTATTAAAAAATTCCCGAGATTTACAGAAAACCCAAGATTCCCAAGTCATCATTCATCTTCATGCTTCATCACCTAGACACTAAAATCCTTTGGACTTTAGATAGACTTAACCTGACCTGCCTCTTGAGAAACTTGTATGCAGGTCAGGAAGCAACATTTAGAACTGGACATGGAACAACAGACTGGTTCCAAATATGAAAAGGAGTACATCAAGGCTGTATATTGTCACCCTGCTTATTTAACTTATATGCAGTGTACATCATGAGAAATGCTGGTCTGGAAGAAGCACAAGTTGGAATCAAGATTGCCGGAGAAATATCAATAACCTCAGATATTCAGATGACACCACGCTTATGGCAGAAAGTGAAGAGGAACTAAAAAGCCTCTTAACGAAAGTGAAAGAGGAGAGTGAAAAAGTTGGCTTAAAGCTCAATTCATCACTTTGTGGCAAATAAATGGGGAAATGGTGGAAACAGTATCAGACTTTATTTTTCTGGTCTCCAAATTCACTGGAGATGGTGATTTCAGCCATGAAATTAAAAGATGCTTACTCCTTGGAAGGAAAGTTATGACCAATCTAGATAGCATATTAAAAAGCAGAGACATTACTTTGCCAATAAAGGTCCATCTAGTTAAGGCTATGGTTCTTCCAGTGGTTGTGTATGGATGTGAGAGTTGGGCTGTGAAGAAAGCTGAGCGCCAAAGAATTGATGATTTTAAACTGTGGTGTTCGAGAAGACTCTTGTGAGCCCCTTGGACTGCAAGGAGATCCAACCAGTCCATCCTAAAGATCAGTCCTGGGTGTTCATTGGAAGGACTGATGCTGACCCTGAAACTCCAATACTTTGGCCACCTGATGCAAAGAGTTGACTCATTGGAAAATACCCTGATGCTGGGAGGGATTGGGTGCAGGAAGAGAAGGGGATGACAGAGGATGAGATGGCTGGATGGCATCACCAACTCGATGGACATGAGTTTGGGTAAACTCCGGGAGTTGGTGATGGACAGGGAGGCCTAGTGTGCTGCGATTTATGGGGTCACAAAGAGTTGGATACAACTGAGCAACTGAACTGAACTGAACTGAAACTCATACATCTTTCCCAGCCTTTAATCCTTTCAATGTGGAGCTCAGAATCTCCAATCCTCAAAATTTCCTCTCTCAATAACATCCTTGCTGATATTCCATTCATTTTCTTGTTTAATTGATAACAACCCATCTTTTCTAGAGTTGCTTGATTCCTCCTCAACTTCCTGATTAATATTGTTTTTTTTCCTCTCCTTCTCTCTAGGCTCACATTGTTCCTAGAGACAGATTATCTAATTGCCTTTCTCCTCATTGCCACTTCCCAATAATTACAACTTCTTGAAAAATTCTTTCCTTCATTTGAAGTTCATGATAATAATAACACCCATTGCTTTTTTCATTTCTTTATAAATTACCACATCATTTCTTATTTCTTCAGTATTTTACCACTTCAGTTCAGTTCAGTAGCTCAGTGGTGTCTGACTCTTTGCAACCCCATGAACCACAGCACGCCAGGTTTCCCTGGCCATCACCAACTGCAGGAGTCCACCCAAACCCATGTCCATTGAGTCGATGATGCCATCCAGCCATCTCATCCTCTGTCATCCCCTTCTCTTCCTGCCCTCAATCTTTCCCAGCATGAGGGTCTTTTCCAATGAGTCAGCTCTTCACATCACGTGGCCAAAGTATTCGAGTTTCACCTTCAACATCAGTCTTTCCAATGATCACCCAGGACTGATCTCCTTTAGAATGGAGTGATTGGATCTCCTTGCAGTCCAAGGGACTCTCAAGAGTCTTCTCCAACACCACAGTTCAAAAGCATCAATTCTTTGGCACTCAGCTTTCTTTCTAGTCCACCTCTCACATCCAAAGATGACTACTGGGAACACCATAGCCCTGACTACATGGACCTTTGTTGACAAAATAATGTCTCTGCTTTTTAATATGCTCTCTAGGTTGGTCATAACTTTCCTTCCAAGGAATAAGCATCTTTTAATTTGATTTTTACCAATTTAGTCTTATTAGAAGTAAAAATACAAACAAAAACCTTACTGTTTCTTTTTTTCTTTACATCATTGTTGTTTTATTTCTTGGTAATTCTGATATGCTGCTGCTGCTACTCCTAAGTCACTTCAGTTGTGTCCAAATCTGTGCGACCCCATAGACGGCAGCCCACCAGGCTCCCCCGTCCCTGGGATTCTCCAGGCAAGAACACTGGAGTGGGTTGCCATTTCCTTCTCCAATGCATGGAAGTGAAAAGTGAAAGTGAAGTCGCTCAGTCCTGTCCGACTCTTAGCGACCCCATGGACTGCAGCCTACCAGGCTCCTCCAACCATGGGATTTTCCAGGCAGGAGTACTGGAGTGGGGTGCCATTGCCTTCTCCAAATTCTGATATAGTTACTTCTAATACATTCTACCTTTCTAATTCATTCACCCTAATATTACCACTCAAAAAAAAAAAAAAATCTGCTAACTTATTTAAACTCTTAATCTCACAGAATTCTCATTGACTTTTATTTTGCCTATGATCTTAACTCATTGTTTATCTGATTTATATTGAACCAATTATCTCTTTAATAACTCCTTATATATACTTTTATCTCTCTGGAGACACATGCATTCCATTTTATATGAAGATTAAACCCTGAGTCCAACACTCTATTTCCTATATTCATCTATATAGCTAACCCATGTGTATAAATATAAAACTACATATTCTAGTGTCAATTTAACTCGATGAACAATGACATGAATGTGGCCCTTGGTGTTGGTTAACAAAACTATTGCTTTTTACCCAGCTAGTTCACTCTCAAAATCTCTTCACTGATCATTCTACACCTATGTCTCCTCATGCCTTATGTTCTTTTCCTTATTCCTCATTTTCAAGTGATGAAAATAAAAGCTATCAAAACAGAATGTCCACCACTCCTACCAACAAAACCATCCACTGTCCCGACTTCAGTTCTCATGTTTTTCAAAGAATAAAGAGCTGGTAGACACTACGGAAGCGACTTAGCAGCAGCAGCCGCAGCAGCAGCAGCAGTCATATCTAGGAATACATCCTGCATTTGTTCACTGGATTCCCTTATTTTTCAGGTATTCATATGCTTCTCCTGTAATTGTTTGCATTTTCTCCTGAATCGTTGATCATGCCCTCCCTACTTCCATCAGTACATACCAGAGGTTCCCGAAATTTCTCATTTCATGCTCCCCTCAGTGTGCCTCACTAATTTTTTCCAAGCCAAAATCTTCCTGGGTCTGGGTGATCCTCTGGAGAAGGAAATGGCAATCCACTTCAGTGTTCTTGCCTGGAGAATCCCATGGACAGAGGCGACTGGCAGGCTACAGTCCATGGGGTCGCAAAGAGTCGGACAAGACTGAGCAACTAACACTAAGCCAAAACAAATATTCACCATTTCTGTTACCAAGCAATTCAGTTTAAATAAGTTAATCAGTGTTTATCTTCTAAAAATTTAGTGCCCCATACAGCAATGACTCTATTTTGACTGTCACTTAGGCCTCAAATCCTGACTTCTGTCATACTCCACACCCAAAGCTACTGGCTTTAAATTTACAAAAGCTGTTGTTTCTTAACTTCACAAATCAAAAATCTAACAATTTCTCACTAGTTCCACCACTACTACCTGACTTTGAGACATCAGTATTTCTCATCTAGATTATTATAATAGCCTCTTCCTTCCACTATTGACTGCTACAGTTCACACAGTAACAAAAAGAAGACCCTTTAAAACCTACTTTCTTCTCTTTGAAGCAATCCAGTGTCTTCTCATCTAACTCAGAATAAAATTCAAAACTCTGCATGAACTCCTTTGTCAATACTCCTTTGTCCCTTGATGTCATCTCCTCCCAGTCTCCTCTTCCAGTCACATTGGCCTCGTTTCTGTTTCTTGAATATGTAAGCATGGTTCAACTCAGAGCTCTCGTACTGTTCTCCTGCCTGATCTTTTCTTCCCTTATATAGGAATTAGGCTCATTCCCTCATTTTTCCTAATCTTTACTAAAAAAAAAACTCATTTACTAAAAGCAACTTCAGTTACTGTTCCATCAAAAATAGAACCCTACTTACTCACTTAGCATCTTCTTACCTTGATTTTTATTCCCTTATTTCCATTAATCACCACATAAAAGAGTCTATGTCCATTTATTTATACCTTGTCTATTACTGTCTGGCACCCCATTAAGAACATAAATCCTCTGAAAACCGATGCTTTCTTTTTTTTTTTCACTACTGTACTCTGATTCATATTAAATTTTAACATATATTTTGATGCATGAATAGAGAGACAAATGAATTAATTTAATTAATTTAATTTAATTAATTGAAAATATTCAGAGGCTATATTCAGTTTGTGGTGATTGATTAGAAATTTTGGCAGCACAATGTCAGTGTAATTTATAAATATTTTAGAAGAATAGGAAAGGACTTTGCATTGACTGTTTTAAGTATTCTCAAAATGAGCATTTCTTCAAAGTAAACCAAGAGATCAGTTGTGTTATTTCCTGTAGTATAGGCAAAGAATTGCACTCAGATTTGTATTTCTAGAGCTAGTGTGCAAGGTGAGCTGTGACAGGGTTGAGGGAGAAAAAGTATGGTCAATTAGTGAATGACTTCATACATAGCCCATAGAAATACTTTACTCTTCAAGTTCAATGGACTTGGGAAGTCAAATTACAGATCATGACAAGTTGTGCAGGAGCTAGCTTTACAACATCAACTCTTTTTACTAATCAGGCTGAATTAAGAGTCATTTACATTCTTTTTCATGCATTTTTATGCTTTGTGTTCAGATAGGTATTTTCCATTCAAATATCAATGAACCTGAGGGAATCTTTTTTTCTATTATTTTATGTAGAAAAACTACATATAACAAGCTTATCAACTATTTTGATATGAGCAATTAAGCTTTCCATTCTCATAATTAACAATACATAGCATTCCTGGTAATGTGTTTTCATGACCATGGCTAATTGTATCCACCTGCTAATTTTTAATGAATTTTATGGCACGTATGCAGAAATTAATGGGCGATAAAACATGTAAATTTATTAGCTGATTCAATGCCACTAGTTAAATGAGATTTATTATGCAAATATATTTAAAATACTTAAGTGATTACTATTTTATCAGAGGTAGGTTTATTCACCTTAATATTTCAAAGCAATCTTACTAAAAATATTGATTCCCAGTAATTGTAACTTAAAGCATCTAATAACAAAGCACTATTTACAACAGCCAAGACATGAGTTCAGTTCAGTCATTCAGTCGTGTCTGACTCTTTGCGGCCTCATGGACTGCAGCATGCCAGGCATCCTTGTCCATCACCAACTCCCAGAGTTTACTCAAACCCATGTCCATTGAGTCGGTGATGCCATCCAACCATCTCATCCTCTATTGTCTCCTTTTCCTCCTGCCTTCAATCTTTCCCAGAGTCTTTTCCAATGAGTCAGCTCTTTTGCATCAGGTGGCCAAAATATTGGAGTTTCAGCTTCAACATCAGTGCTTCCAATGAATATTCAGGACTGATTTCCTTTAGGATGGACTTGTTGGATCTCCTTGCAGTCCAAGGGACTCTCAAGAGTCTTCTCCAGCACTACAGTTTAAAAGCATCAATTCTTTGGCGCTCAGCTTTCTTTACAGTCCAACTCTCATATCCATACATGACCACTGGATAAACCCTAGCCTGTACTAGAGGGACCTTTGTTGGCAAAGTGTTGTCTCTGCTTTTTAATATGCTGTCTATGTTGGCCATAACTTATCTTCCAAGGAGGAAGCATCTTTTAATTTCCTGGCTGCAATCACCATCTGCAGTGATTTTGGACCCAAAAAATAAAGTCTGTGATAATTTCCCCATCTATTTGCCATGAAGTGATAGGACTGGATGCCATGATCTTAGTTTTCTGAATGTTGAGCTTTAAGCCAACTTTTTCACTCTCTCCTTTCACTTTCATCAAGAGGCTTTTTAGTTCTTCTTTGCTTTCTCCCATAACGGTGGTGTCATCTGCATATCTGAGGTTATTGATGTTTCTCTTGGAAGACTTGATTCTAGCTTGTGCTTCTTCCAGCCCAACGTTTCTCATGGTGCACTCTGCATATAAGTTAAATAAATAGGGTGACAATAAACAGCCTTGACATACTCCTTTTCCTATTTGGAACCAGTCTGTGGTTCCATGTCCAGTTCTAACTGTTGCTTCCTGATCTGCATACAAATTTCTTAAGAGGCAGGTCAGGTGGTCTGGTATTCCCATCTCTTTCAGAGTGTTTCAGTTTATTGTGATCAACCCAATCAAAGGCTTTGGCATAGTCAATAAACCAGAAATAGATGTTTTTTTTCTGGAACTTTCTTGCTTTTTTGATCATCCAGTGGATGTTGGCAATTTGATATCTTGTTCCCCTGCCTTTTCTAAAACCACCTTGAACATCTGGAAGTTCATGGTTCATGTACTGTTGAAGCCTGGATTGGAAAATTTTGAGCATTACTTTACTAGTATGTGAGATGAGTACAATTGTCCAGTAGTTTGAGCATTCTTTTTTTTTTAATTTTTTAACTTTTATTTATTTATTTTAAATTTAAAGTTTGAGCATTCTTTAGCATTGCCTTTCTTTGGGATTGGAATGAAAACTGACCTTTTCCAGTCCTGTGGCCACTGCTGAGTATTCCAAATTTACTGGCATATTGAGTGCAGCACTTTCACAGCATCATCTTTTATGATTTGAAATAGCTCAACTGGAACTCCATTGCCTCCACTAGCTTTGTTCATAGTGATGCTTCCTAAGGCCCACTTGACTTCACATTCCAGGGTGTCTGGCTCTAGGTCAGTGATCACACCATCGTGATTATCCTGGTCATGAAGCTCTTTTTTGTACAGTTCTCCTGTGTATTCTTGCCACCTCTTCTTAATATCTTCTGCTTCTGTTAGGTCCATACCATTTCTGTCCTTTATTGAGCCCATCTTTGCATGAAATGTTCCCTTGGTATCTCTAATTTTCTTGAAGAGATGTCTAGTCTTTCCTATTCTATTGCTTTCCTCTTATTTCTTTGCACTGATCACTGAGGAAGGCTTTCTTGTCTCTTCTTGCTATTCTTTGGAATTTGCATTCAGATGGGTATACCTTTCCTTTTCTCCTTTGATTTTCACTTCTTTTCTTCTCACAGCTATATGCAAGGCCTCCTCACAGAGCCATTTTGCTTTTTTACATTTCTTTTTCTTGGGGATGGCCTTGATCCCTGTTTCCTGTACAATGTCACAAACTTCCATCCATAGTTCATCAGGCACTCTGTCTATCAGATCTAGCCCCTTAAATCTATTTCTCACTTCCACTGTATAATCGTATGGGATTTTATTTAGGTCAAACCTGAATTACGCTTCCCTGGTGGCTCAGAGGGTAAAATTCTGCCTGCAATGCAGGAGACCTGGGTTTGATCCCTTGGTCCAGAAGATCCTCTGGAGAAGGAAACTGCAACCCACTCCAGTACTCTTGCCCGGAAAATCCCATGAACGGAGGAGCCTGGTAAGCTATAGCCCATGGGGTCGTAAAGAATGGTACATGACTAAGAGCCTTCTGTCTCTCTTCTCTCATACCTGAATGGTCAGTCATTTTCCCTGCTTTCTTCAATTGAAGTCTGAATTTGGCAATAAAGAGTTCATGATATGAGCCATACTCAGTTCCCAGTCTTGTGTTTGCTGACTGTATAGAGCTTCTCCATCTTTGACTTCAAAGAATATAATCAATCTGATTTGGTGTTGACCATCTGGTGATGTCCATCTGTTGAGTCTTCTCTTGTGTTGTTGTAAGAGGGTGTTTGCTATGACCTGTTCTTTCTCTAACTCACAAGACATAGAAGCAACCTAAATGTCTATTGACAGATGAATGGATAAAGAAGATGAGGTACACATATATGATGGAATACTATTAAGCCATAAAAAAGAAATGAAATAATGTCATTTACAGCCACATGGACAGACCTTGAGATTATCATACTAGGTGAAGTAAGAAAGAAAGAGAAAGTAGCATATGATATCACTTTTTTGTGGAATCTAAAGGATGACATACATGTACTTATCAATGAAAGAGACTCACAGACCTAGAGAACAGACCTAGAGACCCAGAGAACCTAGAGATTTTTGGTTGCCAAGGTTTGGACAGGGAGGGATGGATTGGTTGTTGAGATTTGCAGATGCAAACTATTGTACATAGAATGGATAAACAAGGTCCTACTATTTGGTACTACCATATAATTGCTTTCATTTCACATGCTAGTAAGGCTGTGCTCAAAATCTTTCAAGCTAGGCTTCAGCTATATGTGAATTGAGAATATCAGATGTTAAAGCTGGGTTTAGAAAAGGCAGAGGAACCAGAGATCAAATTGCCACCATTCATTGGATCATAGAGAAAACAATGGGGTTGCAGAAAAACACTGATTTGTGCTTCATTGACTATACTGTGTGGATCACAAGAAACTGTGAGAAATTATTAAAAGATGGGAGTCCCAGACCACCTAACCTGTCTCTTGAAAAACCAGCATGCAGTTCAAGAAGCCACAGTTAGAACATTAAATGGAACAGCAGATAGGTTCACAATCGGAAAAGCATTACAATAAGGCTGTATATGGTTATCCTGCTTATTTAACTTATACACAAAATACATCATGCAAAATGCTGGGCTGTATGAATCACAAGCTGGAATCAAGATTTCTGGGAGAAATATCAGTAACCTGAGAAATGCAGATGGTACTACTCTAGCAGCTGAAAATGAAGAGGAACCAAGGAGTCTCTCATGAGGATGAAAGAGGAAAGTGAAAAAGCTGGCTTAAAATTCAACATTCAGAAAACTAGGATCATGGCATCTGGTCTCATTACTTCATGGGAAATATGCAGGGAAAATGTGGAAGCAGTGACAGATTTTATTTTCTTGGACTCCAAAATTGCTGCGGATGGTGACTGCACCATGAAATTAAAAGACACTTTCTCCTTGGAAGGAAGGCTATGACAAATCTAGATAGCATATTGAAAAGCAGAGATATCACTTTGCTGACAAAGATCTGTATAGTCAAAGCTATGGTTTTTCCAGTAGTCATGTACGGATGTGAGAGTTGTACCATAAAGAAGGCTGAGAGCCAAAGAATTGATGCTTTTGAATTGTGGTGCTGAAGAACACTGAGTTCCTTGGACTGCAACAAGATCAAACCAGCCAATCCTAAAGGAAATCAACCGTGAATATTCATTGGAAGGTTTGTTGCTGAATCTGATGTTCCTATACTTTGGCCATCCAATGGGAAGAGCTGACTTATTGGAAAGTATCCTGATGCTGTGAAAGATTAAGGCAGAAAAGAGAAGGGGGTGTTTAGATAGCGTCACTGACTCAATGGACCTGAATTTGAGCAAACCTCAGAAGATAGTGGAAGACAGGGGAGCCTGATGTGCTGTAGTACATGGAGTAATAGAGTCAGACATGACAGTGACTGAACAAAAAGCAACTGAACAACTGGATAGCACAGGGACCTATATTCCATATCCTGTAATAAGCCATATTGGAAAATAATATGTAAAATAATATACATATATGTATGTGTGTGTGTATCTTTGCTATAGAGCAGAAACTAACAACATTGTAAATCAACTATACATCAAATAAAATAAAATTTAAAATATGTGCTATATCAAAGAGGAAATAAACACTCCATGTAAAAGTAGTGTGCATAATAGGATAATGCCTATAAAATAATTAGATTCATAATTCTTAAGGGGAACAAAGCTATAATCACGCACTTACCACTATCACTTAGCATTAAATGATTCATTAAATATGAAAGAATGAAGAATAGATTATGTCAAAAAATTGTTAGAATTTTTTTTACATTTCTAACTTCAAAAAAGTTAGAAAAGTAAAACAAAATAAATTCCCACCTTTATAAAATAATAGAGGGGAAGTAGTTAAGAAAGAGAGAGAGACTGAAGGGGAGGGAGAGAGGGAAAAAGAGAGAGGAGGAAAGGAAGAAAGGAAAGAAGGTAAGTCAAAACTAAGTACAGAAAGAAGTGATAGCATTTTAAATGAAATTGAAGAAATAAGTACTTAAAATAGCAAAATATTTCTAACAGTTTTTGAGAATTATTTCTACACATATTAGAATATAAAACATATATAACAAGAGGGGCTTCTGAAATAATTCAGTGTTTGTGACTAACATACAATTTTTGTAAATTAATATAGTTCCCATAAATGATCTAAAACTCTTTCAAACAATAGAAAACATTTTTTATAGTGAATCATTAAGAAAATCACATTGAAACTTGAGTCAAGTCAAAAATAACTATTCTTGAAGGGAAAGTTAAAGATGGTGAAGTAAAATGTGGAGGTAACTTCCTCCTACAAATACATCAAAAAATACATTTCTATGTGGAAAAATTGTCACAAAAAAACTAATTGGAAAGAAAGATCCCCATGTAACCAGGAAGGACAGAAAAGAAAAAGCATTGGGTTTCGACATGGACCTCTGGGAGTGGGAGGCAATCTGTAAGGGAGAGAAGGTCCATATGGGTGGACTGTCACCTGGCAGTGTGCAGGTCAAGGCAAAAGCTGGACGTTCCAGTCCTGCAGTTATGAACAGAGGAGAGAATCTTCCTTGCCTGCTGAGAAATCCCTTAGACAGTCAGAAGGACTGGAGAAGCCTAGACTCTACTGCAAGCAAGCTAGTATGCTAGCAATCAAGGTAAAAAGAGTCTCTGCAGTTTTACCTAGACTTGCAAGGTAAAAAGAGCCTTGCAAGGGTAGAAGCAGGCTTATCACCATTTCTAATCTGAAGGGGCAAACAATCTGGCTCCACTCACTCCAAGCCACAGCATGGCATGAGATATGAGCAAAGATTTGGTCTAGCTATGCAGGAGCACCTGAAGTATGGTCCTGGAGGAGTCACAGAGGCCACTGTCAGCATGCACATGGAACAGAGCCATAAGAGCAAGCAGCAGCTAAGTGATGAATCTCTAGCAGGCAGGCCCTGGGCAGGAGTACACAGTGGTTCCTTTCCCAGTGAGACCACCTTGATTCCTTCCATTCCAAACCACATCTTAGTGCTAGATCCAGGGCAGATGAATCCTGAGAGAAGTCTACTACAGAGGCAAGCCCAGATCTCAAGCTGCAGTGCAAACCACCTCAATTCTGGCAGCCACAAAGCCCTGATGCCTAACATAGCCTCCTCCGCATCACAACCTTGCACTAGATTTGGAATTAACAGAAAAGGAGAAAAAGGGACAAGACTTTGGGCTACTACAGAGTGGAACCATGGACACCTGCCTAAGTCGCGCATAAGTCCTTCATGACAATGAGGACCTCATTTGCTCAGCAATCACTTCCCATGGGTCAAGGCACACACTCAAGGGCAAAAGAACATGATCAAACCTGATCCTTAGGGCTTCTACTTGAACTGTAGAGAAGACCCTGCCCCTGACAGGGCAGCAACACCCATAGAGCAGAGAGGAAGCCCCTTCTCACATCCTGCACAGGCTTTAAATACCCCAAGACCAAACACATCCCATCATGGATATAATGATCAACACACTCTGAGGAAACATGCAGCTGGCATCCATACCAAAACCAGCCTTCAAACCAAAAATATCACACAAAAACTGTCTAGACAGAGACACTCTCATGTATCAATACCCCTTCAAGACAATAGCAGATAACTATTTCTTCTAAATTCGTAGAGACAGAGAAAGTTAAGTACAATGAAAAGGCAGAGAAACTAAACCAAATTGAAAGAATAAGAGGAATCAGCTGGAAGAATAAATAATAAAGCAGACCTCACAATCTATTATACTCTGAGATCAAAAAGGAGATGATAAAAATACTAAAGGAATTAAGTAAGATTACTGATAGAAAATGTAGATCAATGTAACAAGCAACTGGAAAATATAAAGACAAACAATTCAAAAATAGACAATTCAATTACTGAGATAAAAATCAATCCAGAAACAATGGATATCAAGCTATATGATGCAGAAGAACAATAAACGATCTGCAAGACAGAATAATGAAAATCACACAATCAGAATAGCAGACAGAGAAGGGGAAAAAAAAGAGCAATGTGCAAGATCTGTAGGATGATATATAACATATGCCCAACTATGCATAATAAAGGTTCCAGGAGGAGAGGAGAAAAATAAGGGGATCAAATGTTTAATGAAAAATTATGGCTCGACATTTTCCAAACATAAAGGAGGAAATGGATACTCAGGTACTGAAAGCACAGATAGTCCAAAACAAGATGGACTCAAATGGACCCACATCAAGACATATCATGATTAAAATAGATAAAGAAAGTTCTAAATGCAGCAAGAGAAAAACAATCATATATCTGGGAATCTGTTTAAGGCTATCAGCTGATTTCCCTGAAGAAACCTTTCAGGACAGAAGGAAGTGACATAATACAAAATTATGAAAAGGAAAAAGCTGCTTCCTTGGATACTTTACCCAGAAAGATTATCATTTAAAATAGAAGACGAGGTAAAGCATTTCTCAGATAAGCAAAACCAAAAATAATTCAGCAATAGGAAAGATACCCTAAAAGAAGTATTAAAGGATCATTTTAAAAATAGTAATGGAGCAAGAATCTATAGAAAGGAAAAATCACAATAGGAATGGCAGGTATATAAAAATATTAAATATCACTTAAATACCAATACATAGATTTAAAAAATATATAAAAGTAACTATAATGAAAATTAATAGTAAAAGGATAAGCTCATAAAATAGGACATCAAAATCGCAAAATATGAGGAAGGGGAATAAAAAAATTTAGAACATTTAGAATGTGCTTGGGGAGAAGGCAATGGCACCCCACTCCAGTATTCTTGCCTGACAAATCCCATGGACAGAGGAGCCTGGTAGGCTGCAGTCCATGGGATCGCTAGGAGTCGGACACTACTGAGCGACTTCACTTTCACTTTTCACTTTCATGCATTGGAGAAGGAAATGGCAACACACTCTAGTGTTCTTGCCTGGAGAATCCCAGGGACGGTGGAGCCTGGTGGACTGCCCTCTATGGGGTCGCACAGAGTCGGACACGACTGAAGTGACTTAACAGAATATGCTTGAATCTGAATGACTATAAAGCAAGTGGATATAGTTATGGATCAACATACTTGAATGCCATGGTAACCATAAATCAAAAATATATAATAGATTACAAAACCAAATAGAAATAAACTTGAGCATAATACAAATGAAAATCATCAAACCAGAAAAGGAATAACAAAAAAAGAAGGCATAAAAAACTACAAATACAACTGGAAAAGAGGTAAATAAATAGCAATAAGTACATACCTATCATTAATAACTTTAACTGTCAATTGACTAAATGCTCCCATCAAAAGACATAAAGTGACAGACTGGATTAAAAAATAACCTACAATATGCTGCCCACAAGAGACTCACTTTTCTGGGACTGAATATGATGGGATGGAAAAGAATTATTTCATGCAAATGGAAACAAGAAAGTGGTGGGTAGGAATACTCATATCAGGCAAAATAGACTTTAAAACAAAGGCCAAAAAGAAAGACAAAGAAGGGCATCATGTAATGATAAAGGGATCAAAACAAGAGGAGGATATCATACTCATTAATATACATCACCCAATAGAAAAGTACCCAAATACATAAAACAAATATTAACATACATAAGGGATGATTTGACAATAATATGACAACAGTAGGAGTTTTTAACACCCCACTGACATCAACAGATTATCCAGAAAGAAATGTAATAAGGCAACAGAGGTCCCAGAGGCTTCAGCATGATGTGAACCAAGAACTTTCAGATGTCGAAGCTGGGTTTAGAAAAGGTAGAGGAACTAGAAATCAACTGCAAACATTCACTGGATCATAGAGAAAGCAAGGAAATTCCAGAAAAACATGTACCTCTGTTTCATGGACTATGTCAAAGCCTTTGACTGTGTGGATAACAAACTAAGAAAACTCTTAAAAGAGATGGGAATACCAGACCATCTTACCTGTCTCCTGAGAAACCTGTATGCTGGTCAAGAAGCAACAGATAGAACCTTGTATGGAACAACTGACTGGTTCATGGCTGAGAAGAGTATGACAAGGTTGTCTGCTGTCACTCTGTTTATTCACCTTATATGCAGAGCTCATCATGAACAATGCCAGACTGGATGAGTTACAAGCTGGAATCAAGATTGCCAGGAGAAATATCAACAACCTCAGATATGTGGATGATACCACTCTAATGGCAGAAAGCGAGAAAGAACTAAAGAACCTCTTAATGAGGATGAAAGAAGAGAGTGAAAAAGCCTATTGAAAACTACTAAAAAAACCCAAAAACTAAGATCATGGCATCTGGGCCCATCACTTCTTGGCAAATAGAAGGGGAAAGATGGAACCAGTGATAGATTTCCTTTTCTTAGGCTCTAAAATCACTCTAGATTGTGACTGCAGCCATGAAATTAGAAGACAATTACTTCTTGGCAGGAAAGCTACGACAAACCTAGACCAAAGACATCACTTTCTGACAAAGTTGCATATAGTCTGGGCTATAGTGCTTCCAGTAGTCATATGGTTGTGAGAGGCAAACCATAAAGAAGGTAGAAAACCAAAGAATTGATGTTTTTGAACTGTGGTGCTGGAGAAGACTCATGAGAGTCCCTTGGCCAGCAAGGAGATCAAACCAGTGAATCTTAAGGGAACTCAACTCTGAAAACTCATTAGAAGGACTGAAACTGAAGCTCCAATACTTTGGCCACCTGATGTGAATGGCCAGCTCACCAGAAAAAACACTGATGCTGGGAAAGATTGACAGCAGAAGGAGAAGAGGGCAACAGAGGATTTGATGGCTGGATGGCATCACCAATGCAATGGACATGAACCTGGGCAAAGACTCTGGGAGATGGTGAGTGACAGAGAAGCCAGGCATGATGCAGTCCAAGGGGTAGGGAAGAGTTGGACACAACTTGGCGACTGAACAACAATAGCAAATAGGGGAAAAATGGAAAAGTGACAGAGTTTATTTTCTTGGTCTCCGTAATCACTATAGACAGTGACTGCAGCCATGAAATTAAAAGAAATTTGCTCCTTGGAAGAAAAGCTATGACAAACCTGGACAGCATATTAAAAAGCAGAGACATCACTTTGCCAACAAAGTTTCATATACTAAAAGCTATTATATGCAGAGTACATCATGAGAAACTCTGGGCTGGAGGAAGCACAAGCTAGAATCAGGATTGCTGGGAGAAATATCAATAACTGCAGATATGCAGATGACACCACCCTTATGGCAGAAAGTGAAGAAGAACTAAAGAGCCTCTTAATGAAAGTGAGAGTGAAAAAGTTGGCTTAAAGCTCAACATTCAGAAAACGAAGATCATGGCATCTGGTCCCATCACTTCATGGGAAATAGATGGGAAACAGTGGAAACAGTGGCTGACTTTATTTTTGGGGGCTCCAAAATCACTGTAGATGGTGACTGCAGCAATGAAATTAAAAGATGCTTACTCCTTGGAAGGAAAGTTATGACCAACCTAGACAGAGAGGTTAAAAAGCAGAGAGGTTACTTTGCCAACAAAGGTCCATCTAGTCAAGGCTATGGTTTTTCCAGTAGTCGTGTATGGATGTGAGAGTTGGACTACAAAGAAAGCTGAACACTGAAGAATTGATGCTTTTGAACTATGGTGTTGGAGAAGACTCTTGAAAGTCCCTTGGACTGCAAGGAAATCCAACCAGTCCATCCTAGAGGAGATCAGTTCTGAATGTTCTTTGGAAGGACTGATATTGAAGCTGAAACTCTTAATATTTTGGCCACCTGATGTGAAGAGCTAACTCATTTGAAAAGACCCTGATGCTGGGAAAGATTGAGAGCAGGAGGAGAAGGGGATGACAGAGGATGAAATGGTTCGATGGCATCACCAACTCAATGCACATGAGCTTGAGTAAACTCTGAGAAATGGTGAAGTACAAGGCAGCCTGGCATGCTGCAGTACATGAGATTGCAAATAGCCGGACATGACTTAGTTCCTGAACAACAAGTAATAAGTGTATTTAGCAAGGTAGCAGGATAGAAGATTAACATAAAGAAATCTGTTGTATTTTCCTACACTAATAATAAAATATCAGAAATTTAAAAAATCATATTTAAAATCACATCAAAAAAAATCTTATGAGTAAACTTTTTTTTTGATGAAACATTTATTTTTTTGAGATGAAAGACCTACATGCTGAAAACCACATGACTATGATAAAAGAAATTCATGAATCAGTGGAAATGGAAATATATACCATGCTCTTGGATTGAAGAGTTACCATTAACATGGACATACAATCCAAAGAAATCTACAACTTTAATGTAATCCCTAACAAAACACCCATGACATTTTCCAAAGAAGAACATATAATCCTAAAATTTGGTGTCAGTCGTTCAGTCATGTCCTAATCTTTGCAACATCATGAACTGTAGCCTGCCAGGCTCCTCCTTGTCCATGGAATTCTCCAGGCAAGAATACCGAAATGGGTAGCCATTACCTTCTCCAGTGATCTTCCCAACCCAGGTATTGAACCCTGGTTTCTTGCATTTCAGGCAGATTCTTTACCATCTGAGCAATCAGGGAAGCCTTAAAATTTCTATGCAACTACCAAAGGCCCAGAATTGCTAAAGCAATCTTGAGGAAAAGATCAAAGCTAGAGGCATTATCCTTCCTTATTTCAGATAATGCTAGAAATCTACAGTGATGAATACAATGTGGTATTGGCACAAATGCAGACATACAGATAAATGGAATAGAGAGTCCAGAAATAAACCCATGTACTTACTGCAATTAATATATGACAAAGGAGGCAAGAATATACAATGGAGAAAAGGCAGTGTCTTCAACAAGTGGTGTTGTAAAAGACAGTGTATTCAACAAGTGGTATTATAAAAGCAGGACAGTTAAATGTAAATCAATGAAATTAAAACAGTCATTTATACCATATACAAAAGTAAACTCAAAATACTTAATAGAAAACATGATTACCATACAACTCCTAGAAGACAGCATAAGCAAAACATTTTCTGACATACATGATAGAAATATTTTCTGAGAGTAGTCTCCCAAGGCAAAAGAAATAAAAACAAAAACAAATAAATGGGACCTTAATGAAACACAATATTTTGCACAGCAAAATTTCAACAAAATAAAACAACAAATGGCAGAATGGGAGAAAATATTTGCAAATGACACGACCAAAAGGGGTTAATATCTAAAATATACAAACAGCTCATAACAACTCAATATTGAAAAAACAAACAACCCAATGCAAAAAATGGACAGGGGACCTAAATAGACATTTCTCCAAAGAAAACATACAGATGGCCTACAAGCACACAAAAAGATACTCAACAATGCTAACTTTTAGAATAATGCAAATCAAAATCACAGTGATGTATCACTTCATACCAGTCAGAATGACCATCAAAATGTCTACAAACAATAAATGCTGGAGAAGGTGTAGAGAAAATGGAACTATCTTACACTGCTGGTGGGAATGTACAGCAGCTACTATGGAAAATGATATGTGAGTTCCTTAAAAATATAGAGTTACCATATGAAACAGTAATCCTATTAATTGATATGTATATGAAAAGAAAAAAACTCTTAATTTGAAAAGATACATTCCCCTTGGCATTCATAGCAGCGCTATTTACAATAGCTAAGACATGAACAAAGCTAGTGGAGATGATGGAATTCCAGTTGAGCTATTTCAAATCCTGAAAGATGATGCTGTGAAAGTGCTACACTCAATATGCCAGCAAATTCGGAAAACTCAGCAGTGGCCACAGGACTGGAAAAGGTCAGTTTTCATTCCAATCCCAAAGAAAGGCAATGTCAAAGAATGCTCAAACTGCCGCACAATTGCACTTATCTCACATGCTAGTAGAGTAATGCTCAAAATTCTCCAAGACATGCTTCAGCAATACGTGAACCGTGAACTTCCAGATGTTCAAGCTGGTTTTAGAAAAGGCAGAGGAACCAGAGATCAAATTGCCAACATCCGCTGGATCATCGAAAAAGCAAGAGAGTTCCAGAAAAACATCTATTTCTGCTTTACTGACTATGCCAAAGTCTTTGACTGTGTGGATCACAATAAACTGTGGAACCTTCTGAAAGAGATGGGAATACCAGACCACCTGACCTGCCTCTTGAGAAACCTATATGCAGGCCAGGAAGCAACAGTTAGAACTGGACATGGAACAACGAACTGGTTCCAAACAGGAAAAGGAGTACATCAAGGCTGTATATTGTCAACCTGCTATTTTAACTTATATGCAGAGTACATCACGACAAATGCTGGGCTGGAAAAAGCACAAACTGGAGTCAAGATTGCCCAGAAAAATATCAATAACCTCAGATATGCAGATGACACCACCCTTATGGCAGAAAGTGAAGAGGGACTAAGAAGCCTCTTGATGAAAGTGAAAGTGGAGAGTGAAAAAGTTGGCTTAAAGCTCAACGAAGATCATGGAATCCAGTCCCACCACTTCATGGGAAATAGATGGGGAAACAGTGGAAACAGTGTCAGACTTTATTTATTGGGGCTCCAAAATCACTACAGATGGTGATTGCAGCCATAAAATTAAAAGACGCTTAGTCCTTGGAAGGACAGTTATGACCTAGATAGCATATTCAAAAGCAGAGACATTACTTTGCGAACAAAGGTCCGTCTAGTCAAGGCTATGGTTTTTCCTGTGGTCATGTATGGATGTATGGATGTGAGAGTTGGACTGTGAAGAAAGCTGAACACCGAAGAATTGATGCTTTTGAACTGTGATGTTGGAGAAGACTCTTGAGAGTCCCTTGGACTGCAAGGAGGTCCAACCAGTCCATTGTAAAGGGATCTTTGGAAGGACTGATGCTGAAGCTTAAACTCCAGTACTTTGGCCACCTCATGTGAAGAGTTGACTCATTGGAAAAGACTCTGATGCTGGGAGGGATTGGGGGGCAGGAGGAGAAGGGGACAACAGAGGATGAGATGGTTGGATGGCATCACTGACTCGATGGATGTGAGTTTGAGTGAACTCAGGGAGTTGATGATGGACAGGGAGGCCTGGTGTGTGACCCCATGGACTATGGCCAACCAGGCTCCTCTGTCCATGGGATTCTCCAGGCAAGAATACTGGAGTGAATGGCCATGTCCTTTTCTAGGGTATCTTCTCAATCCTGGGATTGAACCTGGGTCTCTTGCATTGCAGGCAGACCCTTTACTGTCTGAGCCACTGTTGCTGCTGCTGCTAAGTCACTTCAGTCGTGTCCAACTCTGTGCGACCCCATAGACGGAAGCCCACCAGGCTCCCCCATCCCTGGGATTCTCCAGGCAAGAACACTGGAGTGGGTTGCCATTTCCTTCTCCAATGCATGAAAGTGAAAAGTGAAAGGGAAGTCGCTCAGTCGTGTCCGACTCGTAGTGACCCCATGGACTGCAGCCCACCAGGCTCCTCTGTCCATGGGATTTTCCAGGCAAGAGTATTGGAGTGGGGTGCCATTGCCTTCTCTGGTCTGAGCCACTAGGGAATCCCATAATAACCTATAATGAAATATAATCTGATAAAATATATAACTGAATCACTTTGCTTTATACTTCAATTTAAAAAATGTCAAAAATAACTATCCTCACAATTATTGTGTGATTTTTTTCTGGAAATTACACCTTAAGATAATAGATAAAAGTTTATAGCGCATGTATGCTTTTCTCCCTCTGCCACACACACAGAGGGTGGCATTTGTGTATATTTGTAAGCATTCACATGTGCGTATATGCATAAAGGAAACAAAACCACAATTTTCAATTAATTTCACATTTATCCTAGGAAAACATCTAATAGGAAAAAAAGATTGTAAAGGAATGAAAGAGCTCAAGATGTTCTCTAGTTCCTTTATATCTGTAGGACATTTTAAAATCCAAAACAGGATTAAAGAAACACATCTGATTTGTTTCATATATCAAAGTTTTTATAAGAGCCATCATGATGTTCCCTTATTTGTTCCAATAATAATGATTAAAGAAATGACAACTTATTTCTATAGCTCTCAAAAATTTATAACACATAATAATATCCGTCATCTTGAACATTAAGAATTGAAGCTTAGAGAAGAACCTGCTGAAGGGTGTGTGATTAGTGACACTGAAGTCAGTGACCTATCCATTAGAGCATGTTTTGAAATCAACTGAGGACTATTTTGGCACTTTAGAATTTAATATGCAATAATTCATACTAAGAATACTATAACAATGTTTGTGTGTTTTAAATTTATTACCTCTCATACCCAGAAGAACCCTTTTTTTTACTGTTATGTGATAAAGGAGGTAGTTATGTAAATATCTTCAGCCTGGTGTGCTGCAGTCCCTGGGGTTGCAGAGTCAGACGTGACTGAACGAAGAAACAAAAACTCCTTTGCCACCTAGCACTGTGTTAAGCAATATTAGTAGAGGGCAATGGAGAAACACAGTAGGAGGAAGGGGTGTTCTCTTCCTGGCAGCTGTTTGTCTCACTTGCCAGATTTCTATAGTATGATGTTACCACAAGTAGGCTTCTGAGTTTACAGATTTATGTCCATTTCTAGTGGACAGCTTACCACACTTTTTTTTTTTCCAGTACTTAGCTCAAGGAAGTGCCTGATTCTCTTACCTGTGAGTTTTCTGGTACAACATATATATATATATATATTTTTTTTTTTCAACATATCTTTAGTACCTGACTTCAGCACACTATATTTTCTCTGAAAGAAAGTGAAGTGAAAGTTGCTCCAGTCCTGTCTGACATTAGGCAACCCCATGGACTATGGAGTCCATGGAATTCTCTAGGCCAGAACACTGGAGTGGGTATCCTTTCCCTTCTCCAGGGCATCTTCCCAACCCAGGGATTGAACCCAGGTCTCCCACATTGCTGGCAGATTATTTACCAGCTGAGCTATTAGGGAAGCCTAGCTCTCAGCAACCACTGACTTGTTCTCTTTAATCTGGTTCCTTCGTACAGGAGTAAGAAGCAGTACCCATCAGTCACTAAACTTCTCTAGTATTTCCCTTGCCAGATTTCCAGTAGAATGCCACAGGTAAGGCACTTGCCCATGAAGAGAATTGCTAACATCTCTACAGGTAAGTTTACAGTGAGTTTCTTTGTTTTTAAGACAAAGACTTTTTTTTTTTTTCTTTACAATAGTTTCAAGTTAACAGCAAAATTTAGAAAAAGATAGAGACTTTTCATATTTCCCTGACCCTACACACACAAAGCCTCCCTCATTAGAAACATCTTTCATCAGACTGGTATATTTGTTAACACCGACGAGTTTACACTGACTCATCATAATCCATAGCTTACATTAGGTCCAAGTCCATAGAAAATATTAAGGTTTACTCTCGGAGTTGTGCCTTCTTTGGATTTGGGCAAATGCATCCATCACTACTGTATCATACAGAATGTTTTTTCCACCCTAAAAATCCTCCATGCTCTGCTCTTTCATCCCTCGATTCCTCCCAACTACCCCTGGAAACTACTGATCTCTCTACTCTCTGTAATTTTTGCCTTTTCCAGAATCATACAGTATGTAGCTTTTACATATTTGGCTTCTTTTTACTTGATAATATATATTTAAGTTTCCTCCATGCCCTTTCATGTCTTAATAGCTCATTTATTTTTAGTGAGTGATATTCCTTTCTGGATGTGTACATTTATTTATCCATTCAACTGCTGAAGGACATCTTGGTTGCTTCCAAGTTTTGGCAATAATGTATCAGTTCAGTTCAGTTCAGTCACTCAGTCTTGTCTGACTCTTTGCGACCCCATGAATCGCAGCACGCCAGGCCTCCCTGTCCATCACCAACTCCCGGAGTTCACCCAGACTCACGTCCATTGAGTCAGTGATGCCATCCAGCCATCTCATCCTCTGTCGTCCCCTTCTCCTCCTGCCCCCAATCCCTCCCAGCATCAGAGTCTTTTCCAATGAGTCAACTCTTCGCATGAGGTGGCCAAAGTACTGGAGTTTCAGCTTTAGCATCAGTCCTTCCAAAGAACACCTAGGACTGATCTCCTCTGGGATGGACTGGTTGGATCTCCTTGCAGTCCAAGGGACTCACAAGAGTCTTCTCCAACATCACAGTTTAAAAGCATCAATTCTTCAGCGCTCAGCTTTCTTCAGAGTCCAACTCTCACATCCATACACGACTACTGGAAAAACCATAGCCTTGACTAGATGGACCTTTGTTGGCAAAGTAACCTCTGCTTTTTAACCTCTCTGTCTAGGTTGGTCATAACTTTCCTTCCAAGGAGTAAGCGTCTTTTAATTTATGGCTGCAGTCACCATCTGCAGTGATTTTGGAGCCTAAAAAATAAAGTCAGCCACTGTTTCCACTGTTTCCCCATCTATTTCCCATGAAGTGACGGGACCAGATGCCATGATCTTCATTTTCTGAATGTTGAGCCTTAAGCCAACATTTTCAGTCTCCACTTTCACTTTCATCAAGAGGTATAAAGCTGCTCTATAAATATCCACGTGCAAGTTTTTGTGTGGAACTAAGTTTTCAACTCCTTTGAATAAATCCAGTGAGCACAATGATAAGAGGATGCTCTGTTTTGTAAGAAATCTCCAAATCATATTCCGAAATGACTGCATTCCCACCAGCAATGTATGAGAGTTCTTGTGGCTCCACACCCTCACTAGCATTTGGTGTTGTCAGTCTTGTGGAATTTGGTCATTCTAATAGGAGTGCAGTAGTCTCTCTCTGGTTCAATTTACATTTCCCTAGTTATATATGATGTAGTGAATCTTTTGTAGTCTATATATATATATATTTTTTTTTTGGTGAGGTGTCTGTTAAGCTCTTTGATCCACTGTTTAATTGAATAGTCTGTTGTCTTATTGAATTTTACATGTTCTATAATAGGTATTGAAATTATGTAGTGTTACCCCTGAAACTTTGTTCTTCTACTTTAATATTATTTTGGCTACTGTGTGTCTTTTGCTTCTCCATATAAACTTTAGAATCATTTTTTTTTCAATACACACAAAATGATTTGTTGGCACTTTAATTAGGACTGCATTTAATCTGCAAATGAACTTGCAAAGAACTGATATCTTGACAATACTGTCTGTCTATGGACATGGAGTATCTCTCCATTTACTTAGCTCTACTTTAATTTCATTTATAGCTTTTCTCATACAAATCTTTTACATATTTTAGTAGATTTATATCTGAATGTTAATACTTTGGGTGCTGATTTAAATGTTATTGTGTTTTTAATTCAAATTCTAATTGTTCATTGCTGGTATATAAGAAAGCAATTGACTTTTGTGCACTGACCTTGTATTCTGCAACCTTTATATAATTGCTTATTAATTCTAAGAGGTTTTTTGGTGATTCTTTTGGATTTTCTGCACAGATGATCATATCATCTGTAGGGGAAAACAGTTTAACAACTTCCTCTTTAATATGCAGATATTTTATTTCCTTTCCTTTTATTGCATTAGCTAAAGCTTCCAGTTCTATGTTAAAAAGGAGTGGTAAGAGAAGTCATCCTTTTCTTCTACCTTCAAGTTTCTCACCAGTACCTATTATTTCAGTTGTGGGTTTTTGTCAACATTTTTTCAACTAGAGTAAGTTCCCTGATATTCCTAATTTGCTGAGGTTTTTTTTTTTTTTTTTTTTTTTTCCTTATCATGAATGGCTGTTGAGTTTTCTCAAATGCATTTTCTGCACCTATTGATATTGTGTGATTTTTTTTGGGGGGGGGGTCTGTTTATCTGATGGATTATAATAATCAGTTTCTGATGTTGAACCACCCTTACATAACTGGGATAAATTCCACTTTGTCATGGTGTATAATTCTTTGTATACACTGTTGGATTTGGTTTGCTAATATTTTATTGAGGATAGTTACATCTATATTCATGAGAGATACTGATCGACAGTTTCCCTTTCTTGTAATGTCTTTGATTTTGGTGTTAGGATAATGCTGGCCATGCAGAATGAATGAGGACGCATTCTCTCTGCCTCTGTGCTTTGGAAGAGACTGCAAAGAATTGGCATTTTTCTAAAATCTTGGCAGAATTCACTGCAAATCTACCTGAGCTGAGAGTTGTGTTTTCATTTTTGTAAATCAACACTTTGCTTTATTTTTATTTTTGACTGGAGAATAATTGCTTTACAACATTGTGTTGAGTTTTTTTTTGTACAACATGCATCAGCTATAAGTATACATATATCCATCCCCTCCCTCTTGAGCCTCCCTTCCAGGAGTTTTCTATTTTAGAAGGTTATTGTTGTTGTTTAGTTGCTAAGTTGTGTCCAACTCTTTGTGACCATATGGATGTAGACTGCCCGGCTCTTCTGTCCATGGGATTTCCCAGGCAATAATACCGGAGTGGGTTGCTATATCCTTCTCCAGGGGATCTTTCTGACCCAGGGATTGAATCCCTGTCTCCTGCATTGGCATGTGACTATTGGATTAAAGTTTTACTGAGCACAGCTTTGCCCACTGGAGTAAACCAGTTTTTCCCACAGTCAGTCCCTCCCACCAGGAAGTTTACACAAGTTTCTTAGATAGCCTCATCTGATGGAGGGCAGACAGAGAAGCATGAAGAACTACAATCCCATAGCTGCCAGGATGAAGACAGAATGAAAATAAATGAAGACAGCCCGAGACCTCTGGTTCAACATTAAACACACTAAATTCACATTATAGGGGTCCCAGAAGGAGAAGAGTTGGAGAAAGGACCTGAGAAACCAGGTAAAGAGATAATAGCTGGAAACATCCCTAACATGTGAAAGAAAATAGTTAACCAAGTCCAGGAAGCACAGAGAGTCCCAGGCAAGATAAACCCAAGGAGGAACACACTGAGGAATAGTAATCAAACTGACAAAAATAAAAAACAAAGATAAAATATTGAAAGCAACAAGGTAAAAATGACAAATATATACAAGGGAAGTCCCATAAAATTGTCAGCTGATATCTCAACAGAAACTCTGCAAGGCAGAAGGGAGTGGCATGATGTATTTAAAGTAATGAAAGGGAAGAAACTACAACCAAGAAAACTCTACCCAGAATGTCTCTAGTTCAGAATTGATGGAGAAGTCAAAAGCTTTACAGACAAGCAAAAGTTAAGAGAATTCAGCATCATCAAACCAGCTTTACAAGTGCTAAACAAACTTCCCTCAATAAGAAATACAAGATAAAGAAAACACCTGCAAAAATAAATCCAAAACAATTATTAATGGTAATAATATCACGCATATCAATAATTACCTTAAGTGTAATTAGATTAAATATACCAACCAAAAGACATAGACTAGCTGGGTGTATACAAAAGCAAGACCCCTGCATATGCTGTCTACAGGAGATCCACCTCAAACCTAGAGACACTTACAGACTGAAAGTAAGGGGGTGGGAGAAGGTATTCCATGTAAAGGAAATAAAAAGAAAGCTGATGCAGCAATACTCATATCAGACCAAATAGACTTTAAAGCAGACTGTTGTAAGAGACAAAGAAGGACATTACATAACAATCAAGGATCAATCCAAGAAGATATAACAAGTATAAATACATATGGATCCAACATAGGAGCATCTCAATATGTAAGGAAAATAGTAGCAACCTCAAAGGGATAAATTAACAGTAACAAAATAACAGTGGGGGACTTTAACACCCTGCTTTCATCAATGAACAGATCATCCAGACAGAAAATAAGGAAAAAAAAGGCCTTAAATGACACCTTAGACATGATGGACTAATTGATATTTATAGAGCATTCCATCCAAAAGCAGCAGACTACACATTCTTCTCAAGGGCACATGGAACATTCTCCAGTATTGACAACACACTGGCCACAAGTCAAGACTTGACAAATTTAAGAAAACTGAAATCATAACAAGGATCTTTTCTGATCACAAAGCTGTGAGATTAGAAATAAACTAAAAGTAAAAGAAAAGTATAAAAAACAATATGCTACTAAACAACCAACTGATCACTGAAGAAATCAAAGAGGAAAAAAAAAAAACCAAAACAAAACCTAAAGACAAGTGAAAATGAAACCACATTGGTCCAAAACTTACGGGATGTATCAAATCCAGTTTTAGGAGGGAAGTTTATAGCAATACAATCCTACCTTAAGAAACAAGAAAAATCTCAAACAATTTAACTTACAATAACCAGAGAAAGGAGAACAAACAAAATCTAAAGTTAGCAGAAGGAAACAAATCATTGAGATCTAGCAGAAATAAATTAAATAGAGACAAAGAAAACTATTACAAAGATCAATGAAACTAAAAGCCAAGTGTTTGAAAAGATAAACAAAAATTGATAAAACTTGGTGGCTCAGATGGTAAAGAATCTGTCCACAATGCAAGAGACCCAGGTTCAATCCCTGGTTGGGAAGATCCCCTGGAGAAGGGAATGGCTACACACTCCAGTGTTCTTGCCTGGATAATTCCATGGACAGTGGAGACTGATTGGGGTTGCAAAGAGTCAGATATGACTGTGAGACTGACACACACACACACACACACACACACACACACACACACATTAGCCAGATGCATCAAGGAAAATAAGGGAGAAGAGTCAAATCAATACAATTAGAAATGAAAACAAGTTACAACTAACTCCACATAAATACAGAGGAACATAAGACTATGATGAGCAATTCCATGCAAATACAATGGACAACCTGGAGGAAATGAACAAATTCTTAGAAAGATATTTTCCCAAGATTGAACCAGAAAGAAATAGAAAATATGAACAGACAAATCACAGGCACTAAAATTGAAACTATGATTTAAAAACCCCCAACAGATGTGGGAGGGGGGAGTGAGGCTCAAAAAGGAGGGGGCATATATATACCTATGGCTGATTTATGTTGATCTATGGCAGAGATCAATGTAATATTGTAAAGCAATTATCCTTCAGTATAAAAAAAAAGAAAGAAAAATTCCCAACAAACAAAAGTCTAGGACCTGGTAGCTACATAGGCAACTTCTATAACGAATTTAGAGAAAAGTTAACAACTATCCTGAAACTGCGCCAAAAAAAACTGCAGAGGAAGGAAAACTTTCAAACTCATTCCATGAGGCAACCATCACCCTGCCATCAAAATCAGACAAAGATACCACAAAAAGAAGAGAAAATTACAGGTCAACATCACTGATGAACATAGATGCAAAAATCCTCAATGAGATACTAGCATACTAGTAATCTGAACCCAAAAATACATTAAAAAGATCATACACTATGATCAAATGGGATTCATCCCAGGAATGTCAGATTTTTTTCAACAGCCATAAGTCAAGCAATGCTATACACCACATCAACATAGTGAAGAATGAAAACTATACAATCATCTCAACAGATGCAGAAAAATCTTTTGAGAAAATCAGTACCCATTTATGGTAAACACTCCAAAAATGGACATAGAGGTAACACACCTCAATATAATAAAATTCATACATGACAAACCTATAGCTATCACCATACTCAATGGTGAAAAGCTGAAAGCATTTTCTGTAAGATCAGGAAAAAGACAAGGATGTTTACTCTCACCACTTCAACATAGCTTTGGAATCATAGCCATGGCAATCAGAGAAGAAAAAGAAGTAAAGGGAATACAAACTGGAAAAGAACTGTCACTGTTTGCAGATGACACTGTTTGCAGATACATAGAAGATCCTACAGACAGTGCCAGAAAACTACTAGAGCTCAATGGATTTCGTAAAGTTTCAGGTCACAAAATTACACAAAGATATCTGTTGCATTTCTATAAACTAACAATGAAAGATCAGAAATAGAAATTCAAGAAACAATTCCATTTACTACAATTTCATTTGTTATATCAAAGAGAATAAAATAGGAATAAAATTACCTAAGAAGACCTGCAATGCAGGAGACCTGGGCTTGATTTCTGGGTGGAGAAGATTTCTGGAGAAGGGAATGGCTGCCCACTCCAGTATTTCTTGCCTGGAGAATCCCATGGATAGAGGAGTGTGGCGGGATACAGTCCATGGGGTTGCAAAGAGTTGGACACAACTGTGTAACTAACACACACATAACACATACAAGAAGACAAAAGATCTGTACTCTGAAAACCATAAGACTCTGATGAAAGATATCAAAGAAGACACGGATAGAAAGATATACCATGTTTGTGGGTTGGGAGAATCAATATTGTCAAAATGACTATATCACTCAAAACAATCTACAGATTCAATGCAATCCCTATATAATTATCAATGACATTTTCCACAGAACTAGAACAACAACAACAAAAAATCTTAAAATTTGTAGCAGACACAAAAGACCCTGAGTAGCTAAAGCAATCCTGAGAAAGAAAAATATAACTGGAAGAATCAAGCTCCCTGACTGCAGACAATACTACAAAGCTACAATTACCAAACTGCTTTTCCAACATTGTATAATGTTGCCTCTTTAAAACAGATTAATTGTCTGTAGATGCATAGGTTTATTTCTGGCACAAAAACATAAATATAGATCAATGGAACAGGATAGAAAACCAGAAATAACCTATGCACCTATGGACAATTAGTCTATGACAAAGGAGCCAAGATTACAAAATGTTGGGAAAAAAAAAAAAAATGTTGGAAAGTCTCTTCAACAAATGGTGCCGAGAAAACTGGACAAGTAAATTATTAAAAATGGAATTAGATCACTCTTTAACACCATATACAAAAATAAGCTCAAAATAGATTAAATACCTAAATGTGAGATTGGACACTATAAAACTCCTAGAGGAGAACACAGACAGAACACTCTCTGACATAAATTGCAGCAGTATATTTTCAACCTGTATCCCAGAATAATAGAAATATAACTTAGTATAGCCACTCTGGAAAACAATGGAGGTTCCTTAAAATATCTAATAATAGAGCTTCCATGTGATCTGGTAATCCCCCACCTGGGCATATATCCCGAGAAAAGCATGATCCAAAAAGACACATACACTCCAATATTTATTGCAGCACTATTTACAATAGCCAAGACATGGAAGAAACCTAATTGTCCATCGACAGAGGAATGGATAAAGAAGATATGGTACATATACACAATAGAATATTGTTCAGCCATTAAAAAGAATGAACTAATGCCATTTGCAAGAACATGGACAGACCTAGAGATTGTCATTCTGAGTAACATAAGTCAGACAGAAGGATAAATATCTTAGATATCTCTTATATGTGGAATCTAAAATGAAATGATACAAAATACCTTACAAAACAGAAACAGACTCATAAATTTATAGAATGACCTTGTGGTTGCTGTTGGAAAGGATGGGAGGAGAGGAAAATAGGGAGTTTGGGAAGGACATGTACACACTGCTATATTTAAAGTGAATAACCAACAAGGACCTATTGTATAACACTTGGAACTCCTCTCACTGTTATGTGGCAGCCTGAATGGGAGCAGAGTTTGGGGGAGAATGGATACATTGTATACATGTGGCTGCCTTATTACATTGTAAATCAGCTATATCCCAATACAAAATAAAAACCTTTAAAAAATAAGGTTGCAAAGATGTGTAAGACCTTAATTTCTTAGTCTTTTCTATAATTAAGCATTATGGTTATTACTTTTTGAATCAACCTGTATCACCACTTTTGAGCATATAAGTAGCAGGAAGTAGTAGCTGTCTCCCACTGTCACATCTCCCTTATTCCATAGTAATAAAATAAAAAATTTCACATTTCAGTATGGGAATTTTCTATTGATCTGTTCTCAAGCTCACTGATTCTTGCCTTGGCTCTGTCTAGTCTACTGATGAACCCAAAGGAATTTTTCATTTTTATTACAGTTTTTGATTTCTAGAACTTTCTTGTGACTTGCTTTCAGAGTTTCCAGCTCTCTCTACTTATAATACCCATAAGTTATTATATTTTATCTACTATTTTTGAATTACATTTCTTAGCATATTTATTTTAAATTTGTCTGAAAATTTCAAAACCTCTACCATAAGGATAGCGTTGATGCTTGCTTCATCTCATTCTTCACATTTTTTTTTCTTTGCCTTTTAGCATGACTTTAATTTTTGTTAAAAAGCCAACTATGATATATCAGGTAATAGGAACTGACACAATAGGTTTTACTATGAGGACTAGGAGTTAGTCTGCGTTGAAAGTTTGTTATGGCACACACACTGTGGCTGCCAGAGGCTTCACATTCCTCTGACATCCTTGATTTTACATCTACTTTTGACTTTGGGCTTCCATGAGAATGTCTCCTCAGATCCTGCACCTTGTAGCTCTTTCAGCTATAGTCCACCTTCATTATACTAGAGCTCTGTTGTTAAGGTGTGGGAGAGGGATAGCATTCTATCATATCATTAATAAATCTCATTCCCTTAATGATGGGTTTCTGGGCTGCAACTTTTTAAATTTATTTTTAATTGGAGGATTATTGTTCCATATGGCTCCCCTGGTGGCTCAGAGAGTAAAGCGTCTGCCTGCAATGTGGAAGACCTGGGTTTGATCCCTGGGTTGGGAAGATCCCCTGGAGAAGGAAATGCCAACCCATTCCAGTACTTTTGCCTGGAAAATTTCATGTACAGAGGAGCCTGACAGGCTACGGTCCATGGGGTCACAAAAGAGTTGGACATGGCTGAGTGACTTTACTCATTGCTCCATAATACTGTGTTGGACTCTGTCATACATTAACTCTGTCATACATCAGCCACAGGTATACATATGTCCTCTCCCTCTTGGACCTCCCTTCCGCCTTTCACTCCATTCTACTCCTCTAGGATTTCACAGAGCACCTGATTTCAGCTCCCTGCATTATAAAGCAAATTTCCACTTACTATTTCACATATAGTAAGGTATACATTTCCACACCACTCTCTCAATCCGTCCTACACTCTCCTTGCCCCACTGTGTCACACGTCTGTTCTCTATGTCTGTGTCTCCACTGCTGCTGCTGCTGCTAAGTCGCTTCGCTTCAGTCGTGTCCGACTCTGTGCGACCCCATAGACAGCAGCCTACCAGGCTCCCCTGTCCTTGGGATTCTCCAGGCAAGAACACTGGAGTGGGTTGCCATTTCCTTCTCCAATGCATGAAAGTGAAAAGTGAAAGTGAAGTCACTCAGTCATGTCCAACCCTAGCAACCTCATGGACTGCAGCCCACCAGGCTCCTCTGTCCATGGGATTTTCCAGGCAAAAGTACTGGAGTGGGGTGCCATTGCCTTCTCCACTGCTGGCCTGCAAATAAGTTTGTCAATACTATCTTTCTATATTCCATATAAAGGTGTTAAATCACAATATTTTCCTCTTTTCATTAGGACTGACTCAAATGTATTCTTTTTTATGGCTGAGTAATAATCCATTGTGTATATGTACCACAATTCTTTATTCATTTTCTGTTGATGGACATCTAGGTTGTTTCCATGTCCTGGCTATTGTAAATACTGCTGCAATAAACATTGGGGGTATATGTGTCTCTTTCAATTATGGTTTTCTAAGGGTATATGCCCAGTAGTGGGATTGTTGGGTCATATTTAACTGTAAATGAAGCAACCGACAATGAATTAATCTCTAGACTATATAAGTATCTCATTACAGCTCAACATCAGGAAAACAAAGAGCCAAATAAAAAAAATGAGTAGAAGATCTAAGCAGACATTTCTGTAAAGACATACGGATGGCTAATAAACACATAAAAAGATGCTCATTGATTAGTTCTAGTAATTTTCTGGTGGAGTCTTTAGGGTTTTCTGTGTAGAGGATCATGTCATCTGCAAACAGTGAGAGTTTTACTTCTTCTTTTCCAATTTGTATTCCTTTTATTTCTTTTTCTGCTCTGATTGCTGTGGCCAAAACTTCCAAAACTATGTTGAATACTAATGGTGAAAGTGGGCACCCTTGTCTTGTTCCTGACTTTAGAGGAAATGCTTTCAATTTTTCACCATTGAGGATAATGTTTGCTGTGGGTTTGTCATATATAGCTTTTATTATCTTGAGGTATGTTCCTTCTATTCCTGCTTTCTGGAGAGTTTTTATCATAAATGGATGTTGAATTTTGTCAAAGGCTTTCTCTGCATCTATTGAGATAATCATATGGTTTTTATTTTTCAATTTGTTATTGTGGTGTATTATATTGACTGATTTGCAGATATTGAAGAATCCTTGCATCCCTGGGATAAAGCCCACTTGGTCATGGTGTATGATCTTTTTAATGTGTTGTTGGATTCTGATTGCTAGAATTTTGTTAAGGATTTTTGCATCTATGTTCATCAGTGATATTGGCCTGTAGTTTTCTTTTTTTGTGGGATCTTTGTCAGGTTTTGGTATTAGGGTGATGTGGTCTCATAGGATATAAAATCAACACACAGAAATCCCTTGCATTCCTATACACTAATAATGAGAAAACAAAAAGAGAAATTAAGGAAACAATTCCATTCACCATTGCAACAAAAAGAATAAAATACTTAGGAATATATCTACCTAAAAAAACTAAAGACCTATATATAGAAAACTATAAAACACTGGTGAAAGAAATCAAAGAGGACACTAATAGATGGAGAAATATACCATGTTCATGGATTGGAAGAATCAATATAGTGAAAATTAGTATACAACCCAAAGCAATTTATAGATTCAGTGCAATCCCTATCAAGCTACCAATGGTATTCTTCACAGAGCTAGAACAAGTAATTTCACAATTTGTTTGGAAATACAAAAAACCTCAAATAGCCAAAGCTACCTTGAGAAAGAAGAATGGAACTGGAGGAATCAACCTGCCTGACTTCAGGCTCTACTACAAAGCCACAGTCATCAAGACAGTATGGTACTGGCACAAAGACAGAAATATAGATCAATGGAACAAAATAGAAAGCCCAGAGATAAATCCATGCACATATGGACACCTTATCTTTGACAAAGGAGGCAAAAGTATACAATGGATTAAAGACAATCTCTTTAACAAGTGGTGCTGGGAAAACTGGTCAACCACTTGTAAAAGAATGAAACTAGACCACTTTCTAACACCATACACAAAAATAAACTCAAAATGGATTAAAGATCTAAATGTAAGACCAGAAACTATAAAACTCCTAGAGGAGAACATAGGCAAAACACTCTCCGACATACATCACAGCAGGATCCTCTATGACCCACCTCCCAGAATATTGGAAATAAAAGCAAAAATAAACAAATGGGACCTAATTAAACTTAAAAGCTTCTGCACAACAAAGGAAACTATAAGCAAGGTGAAAAGACAGCCTTCAGAAAGGGAGAAAATAATAGCAAATGAAGCAACTGACAAACGACTAATCTCAAAAATATACAAGTAACTCCTATAGCTCAATTCCAGAAAAATAAATGACCCAATCAAAAAAATGGGCCAAAGAACTAAATAGACATTTCTCCAAAGAAGACATACAGAGGGCTAACAAACACATGAAAAGATGCTCAACATCACTCATTATCAGAGAAATGTAAATCAAAACCACTATGAGGTACCATTTCACACCAATCAGAATGGCTGCGATCCAAAAGTCTACAAGTAATAAATGCTGGAGAGGATGTGGAGAAAAGGGAACCCTCTTACACTGTTGGTGGGAATGCAAACTAGTACAGCCACAATGGAGAACAGTGTGGAGATTCCTTAAAAACCTGGAACTAGAACTGCCTTATGATCCAACAATCCCACTGCTGGGCGTACACACTGAGGAAACCAGAAGGGAAAGAGACACATGTACCCCAATGTTCATCGCAGCACTGTTTATAATAGCCAGAACATGGAAGCAACCTAGATGTCCATCAGCAGATGAATGGATAAGAAAGCAGTGGTACATATACACAATGGAGTATTACTCAGCCATTAAAAATAATACATTTGAATCAGTTCTAATGAGGTGGATGAAACTGGAGCCTATTATACAGAGTGAAGTAAGCCAGAAAGAAAAACACCAATACAGTATACTAACGCATATATATGGAATTTAGAGAGATGGTAACAATAACCCTGTATATGAAACAGCAAAAGAGACACTGATGTATAGAACAGTCTTTTGGACTCTGTGGGAGAGGGAGAGGGTGAGATGATTTGGGAGAATGGCATTGAAATATGTATAATATCATATATGAAACGAGTCGCCAATCCAGGTTCGATGCACGATACTGGATGCTTGGGGCTGGTGCACTGGGACGACCTGGGGGGATGGTATGGGGAGGGAGGAGGGAGGAGGGTTCAGGATGGGGAACACATGTATGCCTGTGGCGGATTCATTTCAATATATGGCAGAACAAATACAGTATTGTAAAGTTTAAAAATAAAATAAAATTAAAAAATAAAAAAGATGCTCAGCATTGCTCATTATTAGAGAACTGTAAATCAAAGCTACAATAAAGTATCATCTCACATTGGTTAGAATGGCTAGCATCAAAACAATCTACAAACAGTTAATGCTGGAGAGGATGTGGAAAAAAGGGAACACTCTTGCACTGTTGGTGAGAATGTAAATTGATAGAGCCACCATGGAGAACAGTATGGAGATTCCTTAAAAAAAAAAACTGGGTTGTGATTTTCACAAGCATTTCTTAGTCCTGCTTCTCTTAGATGAGACAGGAAGGCTAGAGGAGCTGAAGTGAGAGAAATGCCCCTCTCCTCCAGGTGGCATCAGACTGGTAGAGTAGGTTATTGTGATGGGTAATTCTGCGAGAATATTTCACAATGGTTCCTTTTCTTCTACTCCTGCTAAAGTCACCAAAGGATCTTTCTTGGTTGTTCACTATAAGAACATGGTGGGGTGCCTGAGATTAAAACCCACAAAATGAGGAGCCTCCCAAGACTATGGTCCTTGAAGATTTTTACTCATAAGCTAGTCCAGATGTTTTTAACTCTCTGGATTTTCTTGTCTTTCCAGATTTCAAGGATGCAATTTGCCCTGCAACCTCACTTTTCTGATGGGATTAAAAAAAGTCATTTTTGGTTTGTTCAGATTTTTTTATGTGAGCACATGAATGATGAGCTGTAATACCTTCACATACTGGCACTGGAACCAGAAGTCAAAAACCAGTGTTGAAATCCGACAGTTATACTCAGTCCAGGGAAAGTTACATGGTGAGTTTCACTGAAAGAACACTGGTTTAGGAAACGAAACCACATAATCACTAGTCTTTTTCCCCTCATTTAAAACTGTATGGCTTTCTCCAAATTATAAGCTTTACAAACTTTCCTCACAGGAAAATAAATATAAAATTCTGATAGAAATATCTGGCACTTTGAATCCTGGTACAGTGAAAGTGTAGGCAGTGGGATCTAGCTAGGTGTCTCACTAGCTCTTTCTCTGCCTTGCTGGTTAGAGCTTCAGCATAATTTTGAATGGCAGATGACAAGGCTGGGAGAAACGTAGAGAAGACCAAGAGAAATGTGGCTTCCTACTCACAGAGAGCCAGCTTTCAGTTCTCAGTTGGCCATATTCATGGCACCTAAAATCTAGGATGACCAACCACAGATGTGTGGGCACAACTGAAGCTGTGTACAGCACAGCCATACTGGTTATGTCATGGCAAAAGGACTTACATCAGAAAGAAACACATTGAATGACTTTAAAAAATAAAATGTCATATTCCTTGTCAATTCTAACTTTCTATTTGCAAAGATGAAGAATTAGACTCTCTCATTAAAGCTATAATTGCTATCATTCCACCACACACCCACAGGTGTGTGGGAGAAAAGGACAATAGAAGACAGTCTAAGCAATGCCTGGATTCCTTATTATCTCAGGATTCTAAATATTCTAACAGTTGCCTAGTTTTGGTGATTCCAGGGAACTGAATCTCTGTGAAAAGCACAGTTCTGTCCTTTCGTAATTTTACTTGAGGAAACTCAAGTAAAATTTTACTTGAGCAAACTCCAAATTCTATTTTGAGCAAGTATAATTAGCTTTCCAACCAGCCTAATTTTTGCATTCTAGTCTCAACAAATATTTAAGTGTTACTGTGGCTTGAAAGAAGCTATTGATTCTGAAGTAGTGTGTTTTGATCAAGTTGACTCTTTTTAAAAACCTGTTTGTATTTTAATTATGATGCAGAACTTATAAATATTTGGTTTTGTACAGACATTATTTCTATTCTGATACTTAAGCTCTATAAAATTTAAACCCCCAGAGCTCCCTATATATATATCAGGGTTCTTATACAGGTGATGGAAGGAGAGTAAAATGGAAGTACTTTTAAATTACACTTTAAGTTTTAGCAATGCATGTGAAATATATTCTTAGAAAAAGGTAATAGTCTCAGGGAAAGATTTACAACATTTTAATAAATGTTTTAAAATTGCATTAAAGGAACTAAAATATTTCCAAAGTAAACAGAACATTGTAGGTTCTGTTGAACAATGTATTTGTCATAATGTCTAAGCAACAGGTTATGGATCACAGTCAGTATTTCAAATTTAAACATGGCTCATTGCAAATATTATAACAGTGTCATAGGACATAATGAATACTAAAATAGAAAGGAGAAGCTATACTGCTGCAAAAGTAGATCTGTAAATTTTGATTTCAGAAGTTACTCACTGAATCACCCTCCAATATTGCTCCTGTGGAGTGAGTTATTAAAGTTGATTACAATTATTTACCTAGTAAAAGAGAATAGAAGTCTTTTGGTTTTTTTATCTTTTGTTTTTTTTTCCCCCCCAACACATAGAGTGATGGAACTGTAGTTAAATTGCAAATACTTGGGGAATATTTTGTATCTGTGAATTGTTTTATCAGCTATATGAGATCTTATTTAATTCTAACGACTGTAAAATGAAATGTGATCATAATTATCAAAATTAGCAGTACTCCTAAAAATGATAATTACCTCTTATTGGCTACATAATATGTAAAATGGAATCCAAATTTATTATTTTAACAATATGGCAGATAAGATGAATATCCAAAGTGAAGATGCAATATAAAAATTGAGTTTAACTAGGCCAAGCATAGATCGTCTGAGTATCTTCTAGACCAACAGTCAGCAAACTTAATCTCTAACACATGTGTGTGTGCTCCATTGCTCAGTTGTGTCTGACTTTTTGTGACCACATGGACTGTAGCCCACCAGGCTCCTCTGTCCATGGGATTTCCCAGGCAAGAATACTGGAGTGATTGCCGCTTCCTTCTCCAGAGGATCTTACTGACCCAGGGATTGAACTTGCATGTCTTACGTCTCCGGCACTGTCAGCCAGGCTCTTTAGTCCTGCACCACCTGGGAAGCCTTATTCTCTAACATGCGGAATAATAAATGTTTTAGGCTCCGTGATTCATCTGGTTTTGGTTGCAACTCCTGAATTCTGATGTTGAGGGAGAAGATAGACAAAGACAGTGTATAATCAAGCATGGCTGTGTTTCAATAAAATTTTACTTATGGCTATGAAACTTAGAATTTCATGTAATTTTCACTTGGCCAAAACATACTATTTTTCTTTTGAATAGTTTCTACCATTACACTTTTAGCTCCCATGTGACTAATACAAGGGCCTTAGTTGGCCAACCCCTGTTTATATTTTTAATAATCCCTCCAGTGTTTTGTCAGTAAATTACTTAAGTCCTTCATTGTATAACATATTGTATTACACATTAGATTATGAAAAATCTAGAGATACAAGGCATCTGAACATATGATCCTCATGTATTTCTTCACTCACAGTGTAAGGATATAGTCATGTTTTCAGAAATTATTTGTGAAGTGCTAATATAGGTTAGGCACCATTGTGACATTGGAGCTGTGAACAAAAGAAGTGGGTTGTTGCTCATGAGGGAGGTTAAATTATAGAGGTGAGAGAGAGACTACTAGAAAACAGATCTATAATAGGACACCAGGTAATAACTGTGAAGAGTTATAACCCAAAATCAACAACAAAGTGAAAATAGTTAATGAGTGGTTTGTTAATCAAATGGGATTATTAAGGAAGGCCCTAAGTAGGTAGACTTTTGATTAAAAAAAAAAAAAGAAGGAGAAGAAAAAGGAAAGAATACGTCATGGGATATATGGATAAAAGCATTGAGAAAGATGCCTGCTCCTTGTTTTTGAAGAAAAGTCAAGAGAGGCCATGTAGTTGGGAAATAACAAACGAGGTATATAAACTGATAGGAGAAAAGGTAAGCCAATTATCAGAGGCTCAGTTCAGTTCAGTTCAGTCACTCAGTCGTGTCCAACTCTTTGTGATCCCATGGACTGCAGCACGCCAGGCCTCCCTGTCCATCGCCAACTCCCAGAGCTTACTCAAACTCATGTCCATTGAGTCTGTGATGCCATCCAACCATCTCATCCTCTCTCATCCCCTTCTCCTCCTGCCTTCAATCTTTCCCAGCATCAGGGTCTTTTCAAATGAGTCAGTTCTTTGCATCAGGTAGTAAAATAATTGGAGTTTCAGCTTCAGCATCAGTTCTTTCAATGAATATTCAGGACCAATTTCCTTTAGGATGGACTTGTTGGATCTCTTTGCAGTCTAAGGGACTCTCAAGAGTCTTTTCCAACACCACAGTTCAAAAGCATCAATTCCTTGGCACTCAGCTTTCCTTATAGTCCAACTCTCACATCCATACATGACTACTGGAAAAACCATAACTTTAACTAGAGAGACATTTTTTGACAAAGTAATGTCTCTGTTTTTATCAGAGGCTAGTCTATGCAAAAATATTTTGTGCCATAATAAGGACTTCAGATTGCACTCTCAGTTATGAAACTGTTGGAAATTTTTGAGCAGAAGAATCATAATCCAGGTAAGAGATGAGAGTGGTTTGTACTAAGGAGTTAGGATTAGCAGTGGGAATAGTGAGCAGTCACAGGAATCAAAGTGTTTCTTATTTCCCCAAATTATTAGTTTTAAAATCCCAAATGAGCATATAAATTATTAACTATGAGTATCCTGCACATTGTTTTTAGATTCTCAGAAGAAACAAATAGAAAAGATAGAAAAAGCTAGATCTGTATACATATACTAATTTATAATTTAGTATAATTATTTCCACAGATCTGATTTCAAGACACTAACAGGAAGGCATTTAAATCAGTGTTGTGAAGAAGTGGTCACAGTCAGCCTCTCATGCTGGTGTGAACATCTGTACATCACTGATTCCTTCCAACAACACATATTGAGATGCTCTCAGAATTTATCTGAACAGTACAGTTATTGAATATTTAAATAAATGTGTTTTAACCTCCAAGGTAAATATGCACATCCACATGAAATTTGGGGGAATATGAAGAGGAATTTTCAATATAAAGAAAGAAAGAAAAATAAAGTAAATGTATACAGGCCTTGGATAAAACACCAACATTATAAATGAACGTGTTGCTTAATTTCTGACCAGAGTACCCAGATGTTTTGGTCTCTTTAAGTTACATTCTGACTGGAATCTTGATCTCATTTCAAAGCCATATGTCAGGCAGACACATATAAATGGAAACTGGCATATATACTGTCTTGATGTAAAACAGAGGATAATATATTATGAACAAAAACGCAGGCCGCTTGAACCACTTAAAACCCCTAAAAGTATATTGTAAGTGCTAGAATTTATATCTCTTAGTTCATGCTATGTGTGAGATGAATAGCCATCTATATTTTAATTACCATCAATTTTGATAGCACAAAATTCAAACTCAGTTTAATCTACAAAGGGCTGCTGCAGTTTTTACCTTAAAATATATTTATCTTTAAATATTAAAAACAATTATACAGTTTTTCCCTTAAATATATAGTTCTTATCTTTGAATGTTAAAAACAATTATATATCAACTCTATCTAAAATTTCCTTTACAAATGGAGGAAATTATACATTGTTTACAAATAAAGAGAAACTAAAAGGCTCACTATAAATAAACATGTAAATATATCAAAGAGTGAAAAGCAGTATTTTTCATAAGGTGATGCAGAAGATGTACAAAAGTTAATAACAAGGTCACACTGTGGTGCAATTTATGCTTTTGAATAGAAATTTTACAGCAGTCATAAAATCCAACATTTACTCAAATTTAATCACTCTTTATAAGAATACTTGTGTATTTCTAAGAAAGATTTTCCAGAGACATACAAACTAATATCTGCAAATCAATGCCACATGGGTTCCTGATCTCTGTCACAAGATTATAAAAGCTTGGTTTCATAACCAATAAGGGATTATGTACAGGATGAATTTAATCTGAGAACTACAAGAGAGAACACAATCTTGTTTTGAGTGTATGTTTACCTCTAATAATTTGAAATTTCCTCAAAGAGCTGTATTTCCTTGGTATATTTTCAAATACTAGGAGAACTCCAAAGTGAGTGTACTGGGGACTTTTAGAAAAAAGAAAATGAGGAAGAGGAAATCTGAAACACATACAACAAAGGGAATTGTGAATGAAAAACAGAGTGTGACCTTGTGTCTTGGCTCTAATGCCCCCAAGGCTCCACTTTGAACAGAACTCAGGGCTCAGGGCCACTGGAAGTTCTCCATTTAAAGGAGAACAAGTCTAAATCCTAGGCACATAAAGCTTCTTCTATAAGTGTGAGGAAGGCAAAGTTATGGTTTGTTTACTAATGTGAAAAAAAGTAGAATTCACAACAAAATTGATCCTTCCTATTTATTATCTGTTCTCTCCTTGACCATGTTTCAAATGCAGAAGCCTACCATATTATTCCTAAAATCTCCTTCTCTAATATTTCTCTTCCTCTGTTGCAGAGTTCACTCTGTTTCCTTTCTTCTCTCAAATAGTTATGCAAAAATACCCTTGTTCTGGCTCCTGTTCTTTGTCTAACCCCTACACTTCTACAGAATTTTATATTTTCAAAAAATTTTTTTAAAAAGATGAAGCAATTAATTGGTTTAATAACTATAAGCCAAATTCATGCCTGGAATTTTAAATAATTCAAAAAAAGAAGCATAACTTAAAAGAGTCATCCTAGACTTTAGAGTCTGGAAAAGAAAACTGGTATTAATCAAAAAGCTCTTCAAGTAAATGTAACATTGCAAAGGTAGCTGGTACCATTAATGAGAGATACTTGGTGTCATATTAGCATCTACTAGTGAGTGATGCACTCAAGAATGACAAGAAAGTTTTCTCTTTGGGAATGATGACTGGAGTTGGGTATAGATATGAAGATGTTATTTTGAAGATGAAGGGGGTAAGGGGTACATAAGTATCAAAATGTAGATTTTCTATAGTTCAGTTCAGTCACTCAGGCGTGTCCAACTCTTTGCGACCCCATGAATCGCAGCACGGCAGGCCTCCCTGTCCATCACCAACTCCCGGAGTTCACTCAGACTCACGTCCAACGAGTCAGTGATGCCATCCAGCCATCTCATCCTCTGTCGTCCCCTTTTCCTCCTGCCCCCAATCCCTCCCAGCATCAGAGTCTTTTCCAATGAGTCAACTCTTTGCATGAGGTGGCCAAAGTACTGGAGTTTCAGTTTTAACATCATTCCTTCCAAAGAACACCCAGCACTGATCTCCTTTAGAATGGACTGATTGGATCTCCTTTAGAAAGTGCTACTTTCTAAAATGCCTTTAGAAAAGGCAGAGGAACCAGAGATCAAATGCCAACATCTGCTGGATCATCAAAAAAGCAAGAGAGTTCCAGGAAAATATCTATTTCTGCTTTATTGACTATGACAAAGCCTTTGACTGTGTGGATCACAATAAACTGTGGAAAATTCTTTAAGAGATGGGAATACCAGACCACCTGACCTGCCTCCTGAGAAACATATATACAGGTCAGGAGGCAACAGATAGAACTGTACATGGAAAAACAGACTGGTTCCACATAGGAAAAGGAGTATGTCAAGGCTGTATATTGTCACCCTGCATATTTTTAGCTTATATGGAGAGTACATCATGAGAAATGCTGGGCTGGAGGAAGCACAAGCTAGATCAAGATTGCCATAAGAAATATCAATAACCTCACTTATGCAGATGACACCACCCTTATGGCAGAAAATGAAGAAGAACTAAAGAGCCTCTTGATGAAACTGAAAGAGGAGAGTTAAAAAGTTGGCTTAAAATTCAACATTCAGAAAACGAAGATCATGGCATCTGGTCCCATCACTTCATGGCAAATAGACAGGGAAACAGTGGAAACAGTGGCTGACTTTATTTTTCTGGGCTCCAAAATCATTGCAGATGGTGAATGCAGCCATGAAATTAAAAGACGCTTACTCTTTGGAAGGAAAGTTATGACCAACCTAGACAGCATATTAAAAAGCAGTGACATTACTTTGTCAACAAAGGTTCATCTAGTCAAGGCTATGGTTTTTCCAGTGATCATGTATGGATGTGAAATTTGGCGTATAAAGAAAGCTGAGCACCAAAGAACTGATGCTTTTGAACTGTGGTGTTGGAGAAGACTCTTGAGAGTCCCTTGAACTGCAAGGAGATCCAACCAGTCCATCCTAGAGGAGTTCAGTCCTAGGTGTTCATTGGAAGAACTGATGTTGAAGCTGAAACTCCAATACTTTTGCCACTGATGTGAAGAGCTGACTTATTTGAAAAGACCCTGATGCTGAGAAAGATTGAGGGCAGGAGGAGAAGGGGACAACAGAGGATGAGATGTTTGGATGGCTTCACCAACTCAGTGGACATGGGTTTGGGTAGACTCTGGCAGTTGGTTATGGACAGAAAGGCCTGGCATGCTGCAGTTCATGGGGTTGCAAAGACTGGGACTTGACTGAGCAACTGAACTGAATTGAAATGGGAAGTCACTGAACTCTTTCAAGCATGAAATACTATATAATTATACTTTTGTTTCAGAAATATTTCTCTAGTTTCAGTGAGGACGTAAAAACAACAACTACAGACAATAACTGATATAACTGCTCACTTAAAAAAAACATGAGTAGTCTTAGAAAAAGATGATGGGAGGTTAAATAACACTGGGGTATGGAGATGTAAATAGATACATGGATTAAAAAATCCTTCCTTATGTAACTACAGTGCTGGCATTTTGTTGATCTGTGGCTTAAATTCACTTTTTAATACTATTTTAACTGATGGGTAACATTTGTGTACTTTTTAAATGTATCATCTATATTCTAAACTAGATTATATGTAATTTAAAGGCAATGGCAAAACATTTCATTTCATGATAAGTAAAAAGGGAGTCACAGAGCTCCATGTGTCAGGAGATCAGTCCATTCTTGAAATACCCACATCAATACCAACCCAATTTGCTTAAGATACTACCAGGACAATTCCCACCAAGGTCATCAAATAGATCTTCACTGCTAGACTTGCTCACATGATACTCTTTTACCAATTGTTGCCTCTTTCCATTTCCCCCATTGTTTTCACTGTACCTTCTGGATTTCACCTTCTATGATATCTTCTTTCTTCCTTCAGATAATTATTCTTTCCTTCTGACTGAAATCTATAATGCTTGAAGATTGTAGCCTCACATTTTTACTCAATTTTATTATAATCCTTGATTATTAAATAATATATAAAATAAATTGTCAATAATCTTTCCTCTTAGAAACCGAGCTTCCTCTCTTTAGTCATGTGCTCCATCTGCTCACTCCCTGCTGTTAACTTAGGCTTCTTCTCCTTTACAACCAACAGTAAGTCCCTCCAACATATAATTTCAAAGGACACCATTAAAAACTCTCTGGCACACTCCCTTTCTTACTCCTAGCCATACTCACCCCACTCGCAATCTTCATTGATTGATATTTTCAGTTTTCCAGGTACCACAGCATCATAAAATCCTCACATCTCTCCTTATCCAGCCTACACAAATTGCTATATATTCAGTTCTTTGCATGCACCCTTATTCCTTTTTATCTCTGTTATTCTGGCCTGGCAAAACACCAGTCTGTTAAATTCGAATTTATATTTTACAACTTCTCAAGATAGCTAAACACAGCTGGGAAAAATTTGCAATCTCAATGACTGCTCTTAGTTTATTTTTATGACTGCCACCATGAATTAGACACCTAGTATTACTATCCAATTCTGTAACGTTTACTGAACACATTCACTCTTGTACAAAATCCTCTCTCTAAAATTTGATAACCCCATTCTTCATTCATAAGCAATAAAGGTGCATAAAATTTTCAACAAGAGGATAGAAATAATTAGAAAATGGTTCCCACCAAATCTCTCCACAAGTTATATCAATGGATTTGCATCTTTATTTTTTTTTTCTTTCTTAAAATCTATACTCTGATATTCCTTTTCTTAGAAAGGATGACTCTCTATGTTCCACTTTTGGACAAATCCCATTCCACTCTTTTCTACTTAAGGGCATCCCAAGGGTGATTTTTGCTTCTTTCTTCTTTATCACTAGTATTGATCTTTTCCTGGATTATTTATATAAGCATATAAGCAGTATTTAATATCTCCCTGGTTTCCTAGTGGCTCTCGTGGTAAAAGAACCCGCCTTCCAATTCAGGAGATGTAAGACACTCAGGTTTGATCCCTGGGTTGGGAAGTTGTCGTGGAGAAGTGTATGGCAACCCACTCCAGTTTTCTTGCTTGGAGAATTCCATGGACAGAGTAGCCTGGTGGGCTACAGTCAATGGGGTCACACAGAGTTGGACATGACTGAAGTAACTGAGCACTACACTTCTTTAGGAAAAGCCATATTTTACCCATGATCATTCTCCAGTTAGTATTTCCATTCTGTACTATTCTTTATAATATATTTCTTCATAATTATCTTCTAAATTGATTACAACCAATTTTTCACTTCTCTCATTCTCTCTTGATGTTGAATGATTCAAGATTGTTATACCACACTACTAAATGTTCTTGTCAAGCTCAACATCATTTCTCATAATAGCAAATCCATTGGACAAAAATTAATGATTGCCTCATCATCCTTTTCCAAACTCTTAACTGCCTTTATGAAAATTCAATTTAGATATTTGATATGCATCTATTGAGAGAATCTGCCAACCTTCTGATTTTCAACTTATTAAAAGTCTGCTTAATTTTTTTCCATTGTAGGTAAAAAACAAAACAAAACTTCTAGAATCATTGACTCTTTCCCTCAATTACTTGCATTCACTTTTACAAAAACAAATTTAAGTATTCCTGTACATGTTGTGAGGTATGCAGGGAGTATCATACAATATTTACTCATCATGGGCTTATATTATTATAAACTTTACCTATAAATTTCTAGGCTTTACAAAGAATTGGCCACCTAAATTAACCATACCTAAATATCTGCTTTTAACTTTTAAATAAATTTATCCCTTAATATCTCTATATATCCTCAGGTGGCACTAGTGGAAAAGAACTGTCTGCTAAAGCAGAATATGTAAAAGACACAGGTTCGATCCCTGGGTTGGGAAGATCCCCTGGAGGAGGAATGGCAAACCACTTGGAGCCTAGCGGGCTACAGTGCATGGGGTCACACAGAGTCAGACACGGCTGAAACGACTTAGCATGCACGTATATCCACATATTATAAGTTTGATCTATATAGTCATATAAGTAAAGAACACAGGATTTTTAAAAGATATATTAGCATGTCATAAACTTAAAGGAAAGTGTGCAAATTATAATGTGCAGCCAAATATATTATCAAAAGTAAAAACACCCACATAACTATCACCCTGGTTAAGAAAGAGAAAAATTACCTGCATCTTAGAAGGTGCCATACCTTTCTCAATAACAGTAACCTCTCTTTTTATTTCTAGCATTACAGCTTGTTTTTTTTTAACTTTACATAACACAATCATGCAGTAAATACTTATCACTTCTAGCTATTGGCATAGTACCAGCATAACAAATTACTCCAAGCCCATGACTTAAAACAGGAATCATTTAATCTCACGTAAACATCTAAGGAATGGCTGAGGGTTAGCTGATAAGAGTATGGGTTTGACTATGTGGATTTTCTTAAAAAATATGTACCTGGCTGATTTTGGCTCCTCACTGCATGTTAGACTAAATTATGCCAATGTGAGTTCATTCTTGTCTAAGCAGAAGGAGCAACAACTACATATGGGACACTCATCACTTGGCAATGGAAACATTTCAAGAGGGCAAGCCCTACTAGATAAACACATTTTAGACTTTCCTTCATATCATGTTATTAAAACTCATGATTTGGTCAAATCATTTTACAGGGTAAAAAGCAAACCTTTGGAGGGGTGGGTAATAGAGTATGCTTCATAGTGAAAACTGCCAAGTTTTATGACAAGGATATAGGGATGAGTAAAGAACTGAAGTCAGTAATCCAATATATATAATGTATCCCTTTCATCATAGTTATTCTTACCTCTCTCCACTATTAATAAAATATTGTTGCTCTATCATGGCCAACAAGAATCTAACTGAATCATGTCTTCAAGTTTTATGTTCTGTATAAGATACAGTCACCCACCTCCAAGCATAAACATGCAGACACAATGATGGAAAGGGACAAAATTGCTACAGTAAACTTTCCCATTCCAAAGGGAGAAGAATACATTCCACATAGTAATTTTTGCTCCAAAAATTTTTTGAAAACAAATTTGAAAATCTGACAAGCACTCTAAACTCCAGTTCCTCTCTCTGGAAGAGCTTCCCTGATGGCTCAGTGGGTAAAGAATCCACCTAAAATGCAGGAGACACAGGTCCAGCCCTGGGTTGGGAAGATTCCTTAGAGAAGGAAATGGTTAACCCACTCTAGTATTGTTGCCTGGAAAAGTCCCATGGAGAGAGGAGCCTGTTGGGCTGCAGTCCAAAGGGTTGCAATTAATCACTGCTCCTCAGGAAAGCCTTCACAGTCAAGTCTTTTCCAGTAACTAGATCCTGCAATCAAGGTAATCTTTTCTGTTATTTTCCTTGGCCCTTCCGAAAAGGAACACTAGATAGTGTGGTACATCTTTTGAATATGAAGCTTTCTTAGCCCACCTCTTTTCTGTACAAAGTTGTTGGCCAGAAGTTGTTTTATATCCAAAAGAATCTTGCCTCCTTTAATACAGACAGTGTTTTGTTTCTTTTTTTTTTTCCCCAGTATATATAGTTCTAAGCTTCATTGGTTTTCAAAATATTTAATCTCATGTAGTATCATGTTCCAACAATCACAGCCAGTTTATTTTACATAAATACTGGTCCCTCTAGACTCAAAAACAGTTATTTTGGGTGCATTAGGTAATTGAACATCTAATTCTGTTGTCTGCTACTTCTGTAGATATTTTTAATCACATCAATTTAATTCCCTGTGCACTCAAAGATTTTTGATTAAATGCCAAACAAAGTAAAAAACTATGGGATTAAATTCAGTCGGATTGTTCTTTCTTTCAGAATAGGCACTAGCAAATACCAGATTCATTTATCCATTTTCCATTAAGATAATTTGAAGCTGAGTCTCAGGTCCTGTGGTAGTCAACTTAGTTCCAGTTTTCATTATTCTCAGAATATATTTCTACTTGATCCCAATCAAACATGGTAACCAGGGATTTTCCCCTATTATTTAGACTCTGATGTCCAAATATTATTTCCTATCTGCCATATCTGTCGGAAGTTCTGCTCAATTGCTCTGCTTCTTTCTTTCTTTCTTTATTTTTTGCTCAATTAGAATAGTTAAATCAGAAATCTATACACGGGGCCCCAAAATATAGACTAAAATTTTTATTTTGTAAGACTTTGGTCTAGTATTTTTGTTTTATCTTGTTAGCGCTTCAATTCAGTTTACTCAGTCATGTCCGACTCTCTTCAATACCATGGACTGCAGCAACCTGTCTATCATCAACCTGTCAATCATCAACTCCCGAAGTTTACTCAAACTCATGCTCATTGAGTTGACGATGCCATCCAACCATCTCAGCCCCTGTCATCCCCTTCTCCTCCCGCTTTCAATTTTCCCAGTATGAGGGCCTTTTCAAATGAGTCAGTTCTTCACATTCAGTTCAGTTCAGTTCACTCTCTCAGTCATGTCCGACTCTTTGTGACCCTATGAATTGCAGCATCCCAGGCCTCCCAGTCCATCACCAACTCACGGAGTTCACTCAAACTCACATCCATCGAGTCTGTGATGCCATCCAGCCATCTCATCCTCTGTCGTCCCCTTCTCTTCCTTCCCCCAATCCCTCCAAGCATCAGAGTCTTTTCCAATGAGTCAGCTCTTCGCATGAGGTGGCCAAAGTACTGGAGTTTCAGCTTTAGCATCCTTCCTTCCAAAGAACACCCATGACTGATCTCCTTTATTTTATTTTTTTTCTTTAAAAAAAATAATTCTCTCTTTATTCCAACAAATAAACAATAAAAATGCATGAATCATAGTATCACTAAGTTTGAGACTAAACATCAAAACTTGACTGTCTTCTTTCTTTAGAATGGACTGGTTGGCTCTCCTTGCAGTCCAACAGACTCTCAAGAGACTTCTCCAACACCACAGTTCAAAACCATCAATTCTTTGGCGCTCAGCTTTCTTCACAGTCCAACTTTCACATCCATACATGACCACTGGAAAAACCATAGCCTTGACTAGATGGACTTTTGTTGTTCTTCACAAAAAAGAACAAAATATTTGAGTTTCAGCTTTAGCATCAATCCTTCCAATAAATATTCAGGACTGATTTCCTTTAGGATGGACTGGGTGGATCTCCTTGCAGTCCAAGGGACTCTCAAGAGTCTTCTCCAACACCACAGTTCAAAATAATCAATTCTTTGGCATTCAGCTTTCTTTATAGTCCAACTATCACATCCACACATCACTACTGGCAAAACCATAGATTTGACTAGATGGACCTTTGTAGGAAAAGTAATGTCTCTGCTTTTAATATGCTGTCTAGGCTGGTCATAACTTTTCTTCCAAGGAACAAGCATCTTTTAATTTCATGGCTGCAGTCACCATCTGCAGTGATTTTGGAGCCCCCCCAAAATAAAGTCTGTACTGTTTCAGTTGTTTCCCCATTGATTTGCCATGACTTGAAGGGACCAGATGCCATTATCTTAGTTTTCTGAATGTTGAGTTTTAAGCCAACTTTTTCACTCTACTCTTTCACTTTCATCAAGAGGCTCTTTAGTTCTTCACTTTCTGCCACAAGGGTTGTGTTATCTGCATGTCTGAGCTTATTGATATTTCTTCAGGCAATCTTGATTCCAGCTTGTGCTTCTTCCAGCACAGCATTTCTCATGATGTACTCTGCATATAAGTTAAATAAGTAGGATGACAATATACAGCCTTGACATATGCTTTCCCCGATTTGGAACCAATCTGTTGTTCCATGTCCAGTTCTAACTGTGGGTTCCTGACCTGCATACAGATGTCTCAAGAGGCAGGTCAGGTGGTCTGGTATTCCCATCTCTTAAAGAATTTTCCACAGTTTGTTGTGATCCACACAGTCAAAGGCTTTGACATAGTCAATAAAACAGAAATAGATTTTTTTTTTTTGAACTCTCTTGCTTTTTCGGTGAACCAGGGGAGGTTGGTGATTTGATCTGGTTCCTCTGCCTTTTCTAAAACCAGCTTGGACATATGGAAGCCTGGCTTGGAGAATTTTGAGCATTACTTTACTAGCATGTGAGATGATAAAAACTGTGTGGTAGTTTGAGCATTCTTTGGCATTGCCTTTCATTGGGACGCTCTCCAATACCTCCAAATTATTTTTTACTTTCCATCTAAGTCAAGTTTTCTAGTTATTCCCTATGGGAGATTTTGCCCATTACTAGAAGGAAATAAGCTATTTTAATCTTATATTGATAGTGATATGATCATAAGTAAATAGTTAACTTTTAGAAGACTGAGCTAGCTCATGATTAAAATATAAATACACATATTTATGGTCTTTATCAGAATTATAAGGGGTAATGCTTTAAATACTGAACTACATATTTTATGCTTGCTGAATTAAAGGCCTAATAAAAGTTACTAATCACTATTATTATTATCCATTTTAGTTAATAAACTCTACATTATGTATCTTATTTAACTTTTAGTTTACTTTTTAAAATATATGGTATACAGTGGAAAATGTATTCCCCAAACTGAACTTCTCTTAAATCATCTTGTTAATATCATGTCATCATCTTATTTGATCTAAGAATATAAGATAAAGTAGTAAAAGATCATCCATGTCTTACTCTTTTGTGACCTCATGGACTGTAGCCCACTAGGCTCCTTTCTCCATGGAATTCTCCAGGCAAGAATACTGGAAAGGTTTGCCATTTCCTTCTCCAGGGGATATTCCTAACCCAGGGATCAAATCCAAGTCTCCTGCATTGCAGGCAGATTCTTTACCATTTGAGCCATCAGGGAAGCCTGGTAAAAGATAAATCCAATTTTGTTGGATTGAACAACAGGATGGATGGGTGGCCACTAAGATTGGAAAAATTGTAATTAAAAGAGGTGTGGTGCCAAATTCTAGGCTGTTACCCAGTGATCTCTGATTATTATATAAATGTGATGTGTACATCTTCCCATATGAGAAGGGCTAGCTTGTGCAACTAGAAGGATTTTGTGGAAGTGACAGTGCTACTTCCAAGGCTAGTTCATAAAAGACATTATGGGTATTTGCCTTATTCTTTCAGGAAACACTCACACCACAGGAAACTAAACATCATGTCATGACGGCACACATGAAGGCCTATAGAAAAGCATTAAGTATATACTGGGAGGAATTTGGGGCATACATCAAGAGTGAGCCTGCAACACATGTCCGTGAACTTTCCTGGAAATGAGTCTCCCAGCCCTAGTTAAGCCTTCAGATGAATGCAGTCCCAGGTGAGATCTTGACTACAAACCTGTACTAGAAACACTAGGCTGATCCATTCTTGTATGGGACAATGTTTGTTGCTTTAAGCTTCTAAGCTTTGGGGTAACTTCTTTTGCATAAATAAATAATGAAAATGTCAGGTTTTATGGGGGGAAAGTTTGGCTTTGGACAAAGTAGCAGATATCTGTGGTCCTATGTGAATAATTTCCCAAAGGAATAAATATAGGTAGATAGACCAAAGTACAACAGTGTTATGATGCACTCTGACAATATAGATTATATATGTTATAGATTACAATAATATAGGTTATTTTTGCTTCTAAATAAAATAAAAACTCTGATACATTTGCCTACTCTGTACTTTTTTTTTTTTTACTTTTACTATTGCGTAAAATATACACATATGTGGAGGGATGGTATGGGGAGGGAGATGGGAGGGGGGTTCAGGATGGGGAATATGTGTACACCCATGGCGGAAGCATGTTGATGTATGGCAAAACCAATACAATATTGTAAAGTAAAAAGATAATAATAATAAAAATAAATAAATAAAATAAAATAAATTTTCCAGAAAAAAAATTCACAGAATGCATCTGTGTGTGTTATTAAAATAAATAAATGTAGATGATTCCTTTTGAGTACAATTCACATTAAAAATTTCCCATTGGGAATGACTAGAAAATCTGGACTGAATAGGAAAAAAAAATCTGTTTGAAGACATAGGAGAGTTAATGAGAAAACATTATTCAGAGAGTTAATGAGAAGAAAGAAACCCAGAATTGTGAGCCTGTATACTGGGATCACTTATTTTATAGATATCTGACTGGGACTTTCTTTCTGATTTTTCTTCCTTCCACTCTGAGAATTGAAGATCCTGGTAACCACCATCATCAGCACATTTCTTCATTTGATTAATTCCATATTTCATTGAAATTTGTTTCAGAATTGCTTCTCCACTTACCACTACCATAAGCATATCTACTAAAAAGATGTCAGGATTTCTTGGCATTTTGATCTTTAATCCCCACAGCCTACCAACACCAGACAACATATTCAATCAGTAGTATATATGTGCTTCTAAGTTATCTAAGTTTTGTCTTATCTGCTTATTTTCTTTCTTCCCTTTCTCTCTCTCTGTCATTCCCTTCCTTTCTCCCTGTCTCCCTTCCTTTTTCTCCTTCAGTGTGGTTAGGGTATTCATTTGAAATATATCTTTTAGGTTCATTTCTTACAGTTTGCTTTTAGTTTGAGGTTTTTCCCATCTTTCCTCAATCTTACTGATTTATTTTATAGGCACAATATTAACATTATTTTAAAAGTGAAAGTTGTATAAAAAGGTATATTTTGAAAAATAGCTCATCACTCACTTTTGCGTCCATTTACCCAATACCTAGGGGCTTCCCAGTTGTCTCTGTGGTAAAGAATCTAGCCGGGGTCCAGCCCCGGCTGATTCAGGGAGTTCGAAGCAGGGATGGCGTCGGCGAGGATCAGGATACAATAGCTTCAATTAGATATTAATTAGAGATATAAAGAGTAATAGAATGAGGATAGCTCAGTAGGCAATTCAGTGGAGAAAAGAGGCTGAGTAGCTTGGTTTACGCGGGAGACCAATAAAACTTCAAGACAAGAAGTTTGCACCACTTATGTAGGCCGCAGGCATCCTTCCATTCTCCTGAAGGAGAGGAGACACTGAGGCCTCCCTGGTCGGATCTTAGAAGCCCAGGCATAATTAGTAAGCATGGCGGGCTCCGTGCTCCAGATGGAGACTCAGCCAGAGTTTGAGAGAGCGACATGGGGAGACCACTCTTTTGAGGAACTGATCCCAATTCTTTATTTTCCATGGTCTACTTTTATATACTGAGATGTTATGCAAAAGTCACGCGGGGTCAGCAGTCCTGATTTTATCAAAGTCAGGTGCTTCATACAAATGTATACAGAGGTCTTAGGGGTGTTACATCATCTTCTGGCCAGGGGGCCTGCTGACAATTTATGACCCTCTCCTTGTGACAGCGGTCAGTCAACTAGGACACTTATTTCTCCAGGGGTGATTATTCTTAAAACAGACTCCACCTTCTGAAGGTACCAGATAAAGTTACATTCCTATAGGGTGAGGGTGTAGTGGGTTTTAATTAAGGAAAGAATTTACTTAGCCTAAGGTCTAATGTGATTAATATCAAAGGTTAATACTTATTTCTTCTATATATTCATTAATGTGTGTAAGGGCAGGGGATGTGGAGACTTAGCAACAAACATTGCCTCAACAAATGAAAAACCCTTCACCAATACAATTTCTAATCAGCCCACTATACTTATACTAATAGTTTTCTAACTTTTCTAAGGAACCTGTTTTTAGATGGTTTAAAGCATCTCGTGCCTCTCATGGTTGGGAGACTGTGAGCAATCACATGTGGCCAGACAAGCCTGCCAGGCAGGCTAGAGAACATTCAGAGGAGTTTGTAGGTTGAAACACTCCTGTTACGCCCAGGAATTATTATTAACTGGAGCTCTAAGTTAACTCCTTCTCCAAAAGAGGTGGTGGGGGACAGCCCCCCATAAAGTCAGAGGTGTAGGTGAGAGCACAAAGTAGTAAAGTAAGCAGACTCTGGTTATGGGGGTAGATGCTCGAGGATTTCCAGGGGGACTCCTGAGGCTTGATCCCGCCTTTGCGTATGTCGAGCCTCCTTCCTCATGACCTTTGCCACGGGCGGAGTGCCTCACTCTGGCCCCCAACAGAATCTGCCTGCCTATGTAGGAAATATGGTTCAGGAAGGCCTCTTGGAGAAGGAAACGCCAACCCACTCCAGTGTTCTTGCCTGGGAAACTCCATGGACAGAGGAGCCTGGGGGGCTACAGTCCATAGGGTTACAAAGAACTGGACAAGGCTTAGAGACTGAGCACAAGGAATATGGCCCCATACCTACCCCATTCCTTGTATGTATTGTGATTTGTCTTTCTAATGTTTCTTCTTATAATTATAACCAGTTATATGCCCATTTTCTTATTTTCACTTACAGAAAACATACCATGTATATTCTTTTCCACTTTTTAATTTTTCTTTGTTCACTAAATCACATCACTTGAAAATCCCTCTAAGCCTGCTTCATATAGCTTTTCATTATAATTTTTGTAAAATTGTATTAAAATGCATTTCAATCACTAAAATGTACCTCTCTTACATCACTTCTGTTGGACATCCAATAGTCACTTCAAAGTTTCAAACTTAATGTTTGCATTTGAGATGATTTTTTTGTCCCACAAAATTCCCAAGGACAAATTCAATTTTTGCATGTAATCTTTGTAAACATATAGACTGTTGGATAATTACTATTTCCTTCCTGCCATTCTGCATTGACTAAATTTCATTCTTTGTAATATTTTTATTCTTGGAATACGTTATTCATCCTATCACTACTATCCCAGTCCTCGACACTTCCATCTTGTATTATCTTCCTTGGTAGCTCATTGTTTTGGGGATTCTCCCTCCATTTCAGTCTAATTTACATTTGCTTGTCAAACTATGGTTTTTAGAATAGGCTTTCTTAAATTCATTGCATTCACAAACTATAATATCTCTTCACTATTTATTTCAACGTGTTAAAATATCACTCCTTGGATGCTAATGATCTTTCTTTTGGGGTTTTTCCTTAATTATGCCAATTATTGTCTATAATTTCTCACATCTTGATCACATACTATATGTTCACTTTGGCCTAATTTTGATTAAACTATTCCTATAAACTAAAATGCTCTCATCTGATAATCTAAATGGATCATATTTCATGATTCTCCTGTAACTGGTCTTGACCACATGCCTTTGAAGTTCAGTTACATTCCTCAATCACTAAGGTATCATGTAACTGCATAAAAATATTATGTTCATCTCTATAAATTATGAAATAGATTATGTGAAATATTGCTTTTCAAATACTTCACAAAAAAAGCTGTTATTAACACATAATTTCCTGAATAATTAAAATATATATTTCAGAAATACTTGAGTTATGTTCCATTGTAAAAATTTAAAATTATTTATATATTTTATGTTATTTTATTAATATGGATATTAAAGTCATTTTGCCTATTTCCAAGTAACTGTGGACTTTGAGATTCTATTTTTAAAGGTGTACTGTTAATAGTTACTGTTATTAATATGAAAACAATTATCTTGCAAGACTGATGGATTCTTTTTCATCTTTATTTAGTGAAGAGTATGCTATATATTATGACTGAGAAATAAACAAAGATCAACTTCACTGGAAAATAGAACACAAAAGATCTGTATGCAGAAAACCATAAGACACTGATGACAGAAATCAAAGATGACACAAACAGGTGGAGATATAGACTATGTTCTTGGATTGAAAGAGTCAATACTATAAAAATGACTCTATTGCCCAAGGCAATCTACATATTCAGTGCAACCCTTATCAAATTACCAATGATATTTTTTTCACAGAACTAAAAGACAATTTATAATTTGTATGGAAACACAAAAGATCTCATATAGCCAAAGCAATCTTGAGAACAAAAACAGAGCTGGAAGAATCAGGCTCCCTGACTTGGACTATACTACAGATCTGGAAAAACTAGACAGCTATATGTAAAAGAATAAAATTAGGACACTCCTTAACATCATACACAAATTAAACTCAAAACAGATTAAAGACCTAAATGTAAAACCAGACACTGTAAAACCCTTAGAGGAAAACATAGGCAGAACATTCTGTGACATTAATTTCATCGATATCATTTTTGATCGACCTTTTAGAGTAATGAAAATACAAAATAAACGAATGGGAACCAATTAAACTTAAGATCTTTTACACAGCAAAGGAAACCATATATAAGATGAAAAGACACCCTCAGGATGGGAGACAATATTTGCAAGTGAAGGAACTGACAAAGGGTTAATCTCCAAAACACACAAGCAGCTCATAAAGCTCTCTCTCTAAAAAAAAAAAAAAAAATCCAATAAAAATGTGTGGAAGACCTAAACAGATATTTCCCCAAAGAAGACATATAGATGGCCAAGAAACATGTGAAAAGATGCTCAACATCACTCAGAGAAATGTAAATCAAAACTGCATGAGGTATCATCTCACACTGTTCAGAATGGCCATCATCAAAAAATCTACAAACAATAAATACTAGAAAGGGTGTGGAGAAAAGGGAATCATCTTGCACTGCTTGTGGGAATGTAAACTAATACGATCACTATGGAGGACAGAATGGGGGTCCCTTAAAAACTAGTAATAAAACTACCATATGACCCAGAAATCCCATTACTGGGCATGTACCCTGATAAAACCATAATTCAGAAGGACACATGTACCCCAATGTTGACTGCAGCACTATCTACAATAGCTAGGACATGGAAGTCACCTAAATGTCCATCAACATATGAATGGATAAACATGTGGTACTTATATATAATAGAATATTACAGCCACAAAAAAGGAATGAAATTGGGTCATTTGTAGTAATGTGGATGAATCTAGAGTCTGTCATGCACAGTGAAATAAGTCACAAAGAGAAAAATATCATTTAGTAACGCACATAAATGGAATCTAGAAAAAATGGTCCTGGAGAAGGGAATGGCAACCCACTCCAGTATTCTTGCCTCCCCCTCCAAAAAAAAGGGGCTCAGGAGAAGGAAATGGCAACCCACTCCAGTACTCTTGCATGGAAAATCCCATGGATGGAGGAGCCTGGGAGGCTGCAGTCCATGGGGTCGCAAAGAGTCGGACACGACTGAGTGACTTCACTTGACTTCAACCTATTTTCAGGGCAGGAATAGAAATGCAGATGTAGAGACAGATTTGTGGACATGTTGTTGGCGGGGCGGGGAGTTGTGGAAAAGAGAGCGAGATGAATTGAGAAGCATTGACATATATATACAACAATGTGTATAAAATTGATACTATCATGTGTAAAATTACTTTTGTTCCAACCTAATAGCTAGTGGGAAACTTCTGTATAGCACAGAGATCTTAGCTCAGGGCTCTGCAATGACTGGGGAAGGGGTAGTCAAGAGGGTCAAGGGGGTAGGGTATATGTATATATATAGCTGATTCATGTTGATGGTAGAAACCAATTGTTGCAAATAAATTATATTCCAATAAAAAAAAACCCAAAAATCTTTTAAAATTAATCATAAAAATAGCTGTAAAATGAACCATTCTATTTCAGTTTTAAAAATAGCTGATAACCTTGCTATGCCTATTTTAAAGCATTCACTTATTTCAGCTTGGTGTTTTCATTATGCTCAGGAACTAGTCTTCTCCAGATTGCTTTTAAAGTGTTTGTGTTAACTACTGGACTAACAGGGACTCAAATCTTCATCATTATTTAATTTTTTGGTTGTATAGCTCTTTATTTGCTCTTCTTCAATAAATACCAATGAATTTTCTGTTTGAGTTAAGTTTTTTAGCTATACTTATTGTTATCACTATGCAATAATGTTATTATGAAAAATATCAGTTTCTGGTTAAGAGAAAAATATTTAAATGCCATTTATTCTATTGTATAGTGAATTTTTTATATCTTGGCTTTTCCCCACTAGTATCAACAATAGATGGGTTTATTGACAAGTGTATCCAACCTTTGCTGCATCCGAATAATCTAAGGATATATAAAATAAATGCCAAAGGAGATTGATCAAGATGAGAAGTAATATTGGAGTTCAGTGTGACTTGAGGTCATCAGTAAAGAATTGTGGAGGACAGGACAAACTTAAGCTCAATTTTGAAGGAAAGATAATATTTAAGTAATTGGAAAAGGATGAGTATGACATTTCCAGTGAGCTAAATGACAGAGTAGGTAACTTTGGGAAGACAATAGGATAAAAGTTTAGGGAGTCTGAGGAACAGATTTTAATCCATGAATGCCAAGTGCAGGAGTCCAGACTCCTGATGCAAGCCTTCAAATCTGATCTTTCAGATGCTTACTAGTAATTTCAAATAATTAATATGTTGATATGATTTATGATGAATTTTAGTGGTAATAAACCAGTTAAGAATCAGGTGTGAAATGTGGAATGCCTGAACTAGGGTATATGCTAAATTCTTATTACAATTGCACATTCAGACCCCATCTTTAGCTTCTGCATTTACAATAAAAGTACAATCTTGCTGCATTTGTAAAAGAGTATTAATCAAAACTTCTTTTCCTTTCAGTGCAGTTATCTGTAACAGATGAACACCAAGACCTTAGTTCTATTACTTTAAAAAGGTCTTGACCACCTGATAAAATCCATTACAGAAAATTCCACTTGTAATGGATACCATGTTGCCTCTTCAAGACAGATAAAGTGCAATAAATCTAAAATTCTCAACATAGTAATTATAACTCCAGAGAAATTCTCAGATTGGATAAAGTGACAAAGTAACTTCTTATTTCTGGACTCTGAACAAAGGAGAAAAAGTTAATTGACTAAAATGATAGAGTTTACCTTTAGAAGGAAAGCACATTAACCTATAAAGTCAGTCTATCCTATTGAAAATGAATGATTTTACCTCTGTATTTGTACTGTAGAAATCTCTTGTGGGAAAGAAACATCATTAAACCATGAATTGTGAGGTTTGACAAAATTCATCAGTAATGGTTAAATAGATTCACTTTCGTGGCATCCACCCAAATATTGCAGGCACACAATCATGTGTTTCTAGCTTAGAATAGTTGGAATATCATTAGAAGCATATTACGTATATTTTAATAATTCACTCTCATCAGAGCAGCACAATGAACGCTAAGCAATAAGGGGGGAGGGTTGAGAAAATGAGTCAATAATTGTTACTGGAGTTGCTATCAGTCCCCTGCTCAAAACCCACCAATCCCTCCCTTGAACAGGAACTAACATGCATCTTTAAGTCGCAGGATCTGGACACAAAGAAAGGAAGCTATTGGAAGAGAAAAACCAAAACCGGATTGAACCAGCTGAAACCAAGATGGCAACAAATCTGACCTCGAACAGACCCCCAGTCTCATTCTACACTGATTCTACCTTAAATACTGCAGGACACACATATGCATGGCCATGACTGGAAGTCACAGAACAAAAATGGATAGAAATGGGGCACCTAATTTCCAGGAAAGCTGTGCTTCTTTCCTAAAAAAGTAATGCACGTGCCTCCTCATCATTGGAGAAGGAAATGGCAACCCACTCCAGTATTTTGCCTGGAGAATCCCATGCACAGAGGAGCCCGGCAGGCTACAGTCCATGGGGTTGCAAAGAGTAGGACACAGCTTAGTGACTAAACTACCACCACCCTATCATTAGTCCCATTCCGCTCCCCATTGTCCCTACTTCTTAAAAGCAAATCTCTCTCACTATTAAGGCAAAAAGTTGATTTGTGGACTTATTTCCTGTTTTTCTATCCTCTGGCCATTGAATAAACCTTGTGGGGCTTCAATTTCAGCTTCAGTTTCATTTTTGGCTATGTGAACTCAAACAGACAAAAATACCTTCCTCACAGAGGCCGGGGAACTCCGCTGAGATAGGGGTCCATACAACCTAATTAGCTAACATGATATTTGCAACATATTAATGACTATGGAAATACATTATAGTTGTTTTGGACTACATACGTATTTGAGCATATTTGTTTTATTATGGAGTGGTTTTACTTAAAAGTGTATTTAAATCTATTCAGTGCATATTGGCAAGTGAAAGGATCACTCCATTATAAACCACAGAAGTTTACTTAGCCATTAAAAAGAATACATTTGAATCAGTTCTAATGAGGTGGATGAAACTGGAGCCTATTATACAAAGTGAAGTAAGCCAAAAAGAAAAACACCAATACAGTATACTAATGCATATATATGGAATTTAGAAAGATGGTAACGATAACCCTGTATACGAGACAGCAAAAGAGACATTGATGTATAGAACAGTCTTTTGGACTGTGGGAGAGGGAGAAGGTGGGATGATTTGGGAGAATGGCATTGAAACATGTATAATATCATATATGAAACGAGTCGCCAGTCCAGGTTCGATGCACGATACTGGATGCTTGGGGCTGGTGCACTGGGATGACCCAGAGGGATGGTATAGGGACGGAGGAGGGAGGAGGGTTCAGGATGGGGAACACGTGTATACCTGAAGCGGATTCATGTTGATATATGAATATTGTAAAGTTAAAAAAAGAAAAAAAAAACTACCTACACTACCAAGCTTTTCCTAATCAATATATAGCCCACATTCCAAGACTTGTTAACATAAGGTTTAATGTAAATATTGCATTTAAATTATCTGAAACTTACAGTTCAAAGAAGTATATGGTGAAAAAAAAAAATTGCTTACTAAACACACCAGGCCAGTTCATTATTAGTCACTCCTAGCCCCTAGCAAGCACCCAGTACTTGGTAAAGTGCTAAAAGTATATGTTGTTATTATTATTTTATCTAGCTTTCCACAGCTACAAAACGAGTTGAATAAATGTAAGCATTAGAATCACAGACTTCTCTGGTTTAAGAGATGAGCAAAAGTTGACTGCCTATAAATATGGAATATTTACTGTAGAAACAAATGAAGAAATACTTTGTGTTGAAAGTGAAACTAGAACTTTTGAGCGACTGTTAAGTAACGTTTGAGTAATTCTTAGGTAGGAGAGAAAAAGCTAAGCAAAATAGTAATGCTGTCACTTTTTAAGAATAGCTTCCCTTCTCCACTGAAGTAAGATCAGGGTGTGAAAAACTAGTTCATTCTCTATTTTACTGATGAGGCAGTGGAGACCACTAGAGGATATTTGAACTTTCAGCCCTTAGTACTGCACACATGAAGCTTGGAAATCACCACTGTGTCCCAGCAAGTAAATACCAGGACAAATCAACAACCCTCTTAAATCCTTTAGAGCAGTGGTCCCCAATGTTTTTGGCACCAGGGACCAGTTTGCTGCTAAGTCACTTCAGTCGTGTCCGACTCTGTGAGACTCCATAGACGGCAGCCCACCAGGCTCCCCCGTCCCTGGGATTCTCCAGGCAAGAACACTGGAGTGGGTTGCCATTTCCTTCTCCAATGCATCAAAGTGAAAAGTGAAAGTGAAATTGCTCAGTCGTGTCTGACTCTTAGCGACCCCATGGACTGCAGCCTACCAAGCCCCTCCGTCCATGGGATTCTCCAGGCAAGAGTACTGGAGTGGGGTGCCATTGCCTTCTGGTGGAAGACAATTTTCCACAGATGGAGTGGGATGTTTTCAGGATGATTCAAGTTCATTACATTTATTGTGCACTTTATTTCTGTTATTACTACATCAGCTCCACCTCAAGATCATCAGGCATTAGATCCTAGAGGCTGGGGATCCCTGCTTTAGAGAAAAAAAGTCACAGGGCAAACTGCTGCCCCCTAAATGGAGTGAATACAGAAAATCACAACTTACTGGAGCAGAGACAGTATATCTGAAAGCTTGGCAGGAATCGCTGATGAGGAAAGGAAACATGAAATACAACTGAACTGAAGGAGGCTCCAGGCAGACAAGTCGGAGGGTTTAAAACTCCTGGGGACCCAGTTCTAGCAGGTTCCCTAAACATTTTTGTGAGTTTTACTTCCAGGAGTTTGACTCGGTCCTCAGAATGAATATCAGAGAAAAATCTCTGTCTGGCAGGTAGAGGAGGAAAGAGCCATTTTGAAATCCTCCGGAGCACCCTGCTCTTAACAAGGGTTGCCTTCAGGAGAAACTAGCTGGCTAGAGCCTAATCTAATGAAGTTTTATCAAAGCAAGCTGATCTAAAGAAAGGTACATACAAAATTTCAGCTGGATCTAGCCATCCAATCCCACCTAAGTGGGATGGGTTAGTGCAGAGAAGCACATGTGAGGTTCAAAGGACAGGCTCACTCAAAGACTGCCTCCTACTCTTAGGACTGTAAAATGTTTCCTCTTCCTTGCACCTCACTAGTTCCTATAGGTCTATATAGAGCAGATCCTTGTACATCATGTCCAGCTATAAATATATATTAAAAGGCAAAAAAACACAGTCGGAAGAGAAGAGTAAGCATCAGAACCAGACTCAGACATGGTACAGTTATTGGAATTATCAAGCCAGAGATTTAAAACGACTATGAGAAATGTGCTCTAATAGATAAACCAGACTAATAAAAGACCAGATAAGTAACGAAAGCAGGGAAGTAGACATTCTAAGAAAGAATTCTAAAGAAATGCTAGAGGGGGTCAAGAGCACTAACAGAAATGAAGAAACCAGAACTGAAAGAGACACGTGTACCCCAATGTTCATCGCAGCACTGTTTATAATAGCCAGGACATGGAAGCAACCTAGATGTCCATCAGCAGATGAATGGATAAGAAAGCTGTGGTACATATACACAATGGAGTATTACTCAGCCATTAAAAAGAACACATTTGAATCAGTTCTAATGAGGTGGATGAAACTGGAACCTATTATACAGAGTGAAGTAAGCCAGAAAGAAAAACACCAATACTGTATACTAACACATATACATGGACTTTAGAAAGATGGTAACGATAAGCCTGTATACGAGACAGCAAAAGAGACACTGAAGTATAGAACAGTCTTTTGGACTCTGTGGGAGAGGGAGAGGGTGGGATGATTTGGGAGAATGGCATTGAAACATGTATAATATCATACATGAAACGAGTCGCCAGTCCAGATTCAATACACGATACTGGACGCTTGGGGCTGGTGCACTGGACGACCCAGAGGGATGGTATGGGGAGGGAGGAGGGAGGAGGGTTCAGGATGGGTAACACATGTATGCCTGTGGTGGATTCATTTCGATATATGGCAGAACCAATACAATATTGTAAAGTTTAAAAATAAAATAAAATTTTAAAAAAAAAAGAAAAAAGAAAATGTCTTTGGTGCACTTATTAGTAGACTGGACACACCTGAGGCAAGCAACTGAATTGAAGATATCTCAGCAGAAACCTCCCAAACTGAAAGCAATCAGAAGAGAGAGAGGGGAAAAAAAAAAAAAAGATTGAAAAGACAGTGCATAAAAATGGTGGGGCAACTGTTGCTGCTGCTAAGTCACTTCAGTCGTGTCCGACTCTGTGAGACCCCATAGATGGCAGCCCACCAGGCTCCCCCATCCCTGGGATTCTCCAGGCAAGAACACTGGAGTGGGTTGCCATTTCCTTCTCCAATGCATGAAAGTGAAAAGTGAAAGTGAAGTTGCTCAGTCCTGTCTGACTCTTAGCAACCCCATGGACTGCAGCCCACCAGGCTCTTCCATCCATGGGATTTTCCAGGCAAGAGTACTGGAGTGGGGTGCCATTGCATTCTTCGGTGGGGCAACTACAAAAGGTATAACGTAAGTGTTATAAAAATACCAGAAGGAGACTATTTGAGCTTGAAAATGATAGTTTTAGTCGCTCAGTCATGTCCCACTCTTTGCAACCCCATAGACTGTAGCCTTCCAGGCTCCTCTGTCCATGGAATTCTCCAGACAAGAATAGTGGAGTAGGTAGCCATTCCCTTCTCAACCCAGGGACTGAACCAGGGTCTCCTGCATTGCAGGCAGATTCTTTACTTTCTGAGTCACCAAAATTTAGGCCTCTTAATGCCAGCTCTGTTTTTTAATTCTACCCCACACATGTGATCCCCACTAACTTGTTCCCTCAAATTGCTCCTCCTGGAATTTTCGTTGCAAATGCCTTGTCCTTCAGTATACTAATATATACCCACCCACAACCAAAAGTACATCACATGGATTAAACTTTGCAGTGTATGCATCTGTGCTAAGTCGCTTCAGTCCTGTCAAACTCTGTGTGACCCCATGGACTATATAGCCCACCAGGCTCCTCTGTCTATGGGTTTCTCCAGGCAAGAATAATGGAGTGGGTTGCCATACCCTCCTCCAGGGATCTTCTGGGCCCAGGGATTGAACCTATATTTCTTACTTCTAACCTGAATTGGCAGGCAGGTTCGTTACAAATGAGAGTTAAAAGGCTAACAAACAAAATATTTTGTTTATTTTTTAAAGCATGAAAGTGGAAATCAATCTATGTGTTCATTTAGTTGCATAAAAAGAGAAGGCAATCAAAATGAACAAAAAGAAGAATTTGTTTAACATACACCGGATTTCCTTGCTAACATCCCACTGGAAATTGAAATAGCATCTTACTTCCTGTTCTTAGATATTTAAAAAAAAAATTGTCACTTATACTTCCTGGAAAGTAATATTTACATTATTGCAAAGTAATTCAGCCATTCCCAGCTATGGATTTTGATTGCCACAATTATAATGACCATGAAAATAAAACAAATCTTGTCAAATTTTAATTATAGAATAGCTGCCAGTTCCTATTATATCAGAAAGCATAAACTGTTCCCATAACTTTTGGCTTTGGGATGGATTAATTACTCAAAATGCATTTTACCTGAACTTGGGGAACATATGTTAGAGACACATAGTATGTGGTTTGAGAAAAGGAGTGGTAGTGAGTAATGTTTCTTATTTCCAAAGTATTGCTTATTCTTGTGTTCCTGAAGGTAGTTTTATTTTCTGTAAGATTACACTGCCTTGCAAAAAGCACAGTCTTCTGAAAGGGCCATGAATTTTGGAAGTCACCTTTTAATACATGTAGTTGCTTAACGTATTTCAAGGTCATGCCTGCAAAATATTTATGAAAATAGCTCTCATATCACTGCCTTCTCAAGTCTCCTTTAAGTATAGATGTCTTAGGGGAGAAGAAAACATTTTCTTAATTAGAAAACTTTATGGTTCTTGGATAACTGGCAGTCTTGGAGTCAAAGAGCATCTCAACTACTGTCCGTGAGTATCCTACTCAGAGCATGTTATTTTAGTTAATGAGGAAATTTTTAAATCCCAAGGGAAAAGATGTTTAATGAGCCCATTCTTGTTAATACCCCACAACAATTATTACTAGTTTTCCTGAGAGCCTTGTACTAGGCCTTTTATGTGTATTATGTGCAGGTTTTGTAACAGCCCTGCTAGGTAAATAAATAGATAGATATTACATCCACTTGTAGATAAGGATAGTTAAACTTGATGATATTAACTTGATCAACCACAGGTCTGAGCATTTTATTAATGTCCTTAGGACAAGATTATGGAAAAGTGCTTCTAAATAGGATCAGCATGGATAGCTCCTTATAAAAATATATACAATGACAAGATATACAATTATTTTCCCCCCATGGTGCCTGATTTACTCCTTCTGGCTAAGGCATTGCAAACATTAAAAAAAAAAAAAATTACATAGTAAGAAGAAACCATTAACCCTTGAGCTTAAATATATATTTTTAGATCTCCTAAGAGAAAATCAGAGTCTGAGAGAAATAGGTGATACATGGATCTTTTGTGAAACAAATAAAAAGAATCCACAATTCTGGAACAGTGTGTTTCTCTCTGAGGTGCCCTGGTGATGTCCCAGAGTTGCCTGGGGGCAGGAAAGCAGATAGATAAACAAATGGTACCTGACAGAATGTGGCCCACTGGAGAAGGGAATGGCAAACCACTTCACTATTCTTGCCTTGAGAACCCCATGAACAGTATGAAAAGGCAAAAAAGATATGACATTGAAAGATGAACTCCCCTGGTCAGTATGTGCCCAATATGCTACTGGAGAAGAGTGGAGAAATAATTCCAGAAAGAATGCAGAGATGGAGCCAAAGAGAAAACAACACCCAGTTGTGGATGTGACTGGTGATGGAAGTAAAGTCCAATGCTGTAAAGAGCAATATTGCATAAGAACCTGGAATGTTACGTCCATGAATCAAGGCAAATTAGAAGTGATCAAACAGGAGATGGCAAGAGTGAACATTGATATTTTAGAAATCATGAACTAAAATGGACTGGAATGGGCAAATTTCATTCAGATTACCATTATATTGACTTCTGTTGGCAAGAGTCCCTTACAAGAAATGGAGTAGCCCTCATAGTCAACAAAAGAGTCCAAAATGTAGTACTTGGGTGCAATCTAAAAAATGACAGAATGGAGAGAACAATATGGTGGAGGAGTAGGTGGGTGTGGAGTACATCTCTCTCTATGGATAAATCAGGAATATACCTTCAGACACAGAAGTGCATGCAAAATACCAGCTGAGAATGGACAGGAGTACCTGACCAGTGGAAAAGAATATATAGAACCATGCAAAACTCGGTAGGGTGAAGGAACTAAGGGGAAAACCAGGAGTGTTAGTAGGATTGGACCTACCCTTGGTGGGTGGGGGAACTGAAGCAGGGGTCCAATCCCCATATCAGGGCAATTGTCTAAGTCAGGGGAGAAACATTTAAGGCTGAAAGTGAAACAACTGATAGGTGGCAGCATAAATGGCATGAGAATCAGACAGTCCTTGTCACAGCCATACATACCCCAGGCAGCAATGCTGGTCCCCTAGAAGGTGCAGCGGCTGGGAGCTGGAGTTAAGGGATTGTGGAGCAATCCCAGGGTGAGGGCTGCTGTTGACTGCGGAGAGACAGATTGAGGGAATGGGAGGGAGATCTGGGTAGGAAATGCCAGTGGAGTAAAGCCAGGCAACCTTGGAGCAAGATAATATTGCTGAGTCACACGTAGTGGGTGGAGTCGTCACCATTGCCTATCTTTCCCCACACTCCAGCATCACAGCTGGACAATAGAGAAGTCGGCCCATCAAATGCCTGATGCACTGAACTACAGAGTAGGACCCCACCCAGGGTGCCACTTTAAGTGCCTGATGCATCGAACAACAAAGAATGACCCCAGGCAAAGGAGCCCTCCTGAATGGGCAGAGCTATGGAGAAAGACTGGCCAAAGAGGCCTTCTGATCGCCAGCTGCAAGAGGCTCAGAAAAAGACTCTGATATGGCCATAACTCCTGCAGCAGAGGCAGTCTGTATCTCTGCACACTTGGCGCTGCCAGGGTCCTGGCAAGCCAAGCAGCTGTGCTACCTTCACGCTCAACTCTCACTGGTGGACAGCTGCCACAAGCAAAAGAAGTCTTGCCTTTATGTGTGCAAGGTCGCTTCGGTCCTGTTTGTGACCCTGTAGACTATGGCCTGCCAGGCTTCTCTGTCAGGGAGTGGGTTTCTCCAGACAAGAATACTGGAGCCTATTGGCCAATACTGGTTGCCATACCCTTCTAGAGCACTATATTTCCTGCTGCCCTAGCCGCCAACCCCCCTGAGTACCTGGTGCTTCCAGGAGCCCTGAGACCCAAGCAGCTGCACCACCTCCACACCTGGCCCTCACAGGGGCAAACCCAAGACCTCCAGGGCAGCCTCAGGAGCAAGCCCCAGTGGATGACCCACATATAAAGGTGGAAATAAAACCATAACTTAAACTCAGGGGCAGTGTGGCTAAGGAAAAAACCCAAAACTCCCACCAGTTGTACAAGCTGCAGATTAAATCCACATGATCAACTAGGCAGACTCTGTGTCTATGGAATATATAAAAGGCCATTGAGAGCTCCCACAAAAGAAAACACACTAGTTCTGATAGTTTTGGATATTGGAGGCAAGAACACACAGGAGTAGGACAAGATTAGAATCTGAGCTGCCCCACAGCAGGTCCAGAGATCAGCACAGTGTTGGAGAGCATCCTAGGGCGGTAAGGGGGACTGTGACTCCCAGCGAGGGAAAGGACTCTGACAGCAGTGACTCAAGAAAAACATTTATTATTCTTATTTTTTTTTGACTTGTTCTATAGATTCTTTCAGATTTTTCTTTTTTCCCCTTTATTGTAGTTGTCAATTTTATTGGCACAAAGAAATCCAATTAAGCTTTTGATTTTTTTTTTTCTTCTTCAGTCATATTTTTTATTGTTGTTATAAACCTCTGCCTCTACCTTGGGCTTCTGCAGTTTTGTGGAGTTTTCCCTTTCATTTATTTATTTTTTCTTTTCTATTTAATTTTAACTTTTAACACCTATTATTATTTTTTCTACATTTATTCCTTTGTTTGCTTTTCCTACTGTTCTCTTCCCCTTGCAGTTAATCTGTAATGTATATAAACCTTCTTCATCTACCTCTATTTACCTTTGCATATCTATTCTTTCTTTCTTTTCTTTATTTCCTTTCCTCTCAACATGTTTTGTTAGTTTTTTTTTTCATTACTTTATTCCCCACTTGGCACCTTGCTTTAGTTTTGTTTTCCACTCTGTGCTTTAGTTAGTTTTGTTCTTAATTTGTAAATATAATTTTTGATTGCTTCAGTCCATTGGGTCAGTCTACTCTATTTTATTTTTGTTGGACTGTTTTGATTTTGCTTATGGGTGCATATGTATATATGTATAGTCCATTATTTTAATTATCCATTGCCTGGTTTTTTAATTGCCACTTGTCTGGGGCTCATCTTTGATTTCTCCTTTTTGGATATTTGTTTTAATCTCACTTAATGCCATAACAATCCAATGTGTAATCTTGGTTCCCAACCAGATATCAAGGCCTGAGCCTTTGGAGTGGGAACACTAACTCCAAGACCCTAGACTACAAGAGAACTAACCCTAGGGAGCATCAAATAGTGAGAACTCACACAAAGGAAACCACTTGAATACAAGACCTGGCATCACCCAGCCACCAGTAGCACCCTGTGCAGGATGTTTCATCTAAACAACAAACAAAATAAAAATACAAACCCAATCATCAGTGGACAGGATTACCACCTCACTCAGCCTTGGCAAACAGAGGAAAAACAAACAAACAAACAAAAACTCAGCACAAATCTCACCCTATACTAAGCTTACACAAAAACACTGGCCCAACCTTAGGAGGGCAGAAACCAAAAGGAAGAAAGAATTCAACTTTCCTTGAAACCTGGGAAAAGGAGATCTCAAACACAATAAGTTAAAAAAAAAAAAAAATGAAAAGGCAGAGAAATACTATACAAATGAGGGAACAAACTAGAAAGAAAGAAGTCCAAACATAACTATGGACTATATATGATTAGCATATAGCAAACATTATTCTCAATGGTGAAAAACTGAAAACATTCCTGCTAAGATACCCCTAAGGAACAAGACAAGCTGTCCACTTTCACCACTATTATTCAACATAGTTCTGGAAGTCCTAGCTATAGCAACCAAAGAAGAAAAATAAATGGAATCCAATTGGAAAAGAAGAAGTAAAACTCTCAATGTTTGCAGATAACATGATACTGTACATAGAAAACCCTAAAGATAGTATCAGAAAATTACTAGGGCTAATCAGTGAAATGTAGCAAAGGTGCAGGCTACTAAATTAATACACAGAAACCACTTGCATTTCTATATGCTAACAATGAAAAATCAGAAAGAGAAATTAAGGAATCAATCCCATTCATCATTGCGTCAGAAATAATTAAATATGTAGGAATAAACTTACTTAGGAGACAAAAGAACTGTGAAAATTTTAAGACAATAATGAAAGAAATCAAAGATGACATAAACAGATGGAGAGATATTCCATGTTCCTGGGTAGGAAGAATCAATATTGTGAAAATGATTATACTACCAAATGCAATCTCCAGATTCAATGTGATCCCTATTAATTACCAATGGCATTATTCACAGAACTAGAACAAAAAATTTCACAATTCATATAGAAACACAAAAGACCCCAAATAGCCAAAGCAGTCTTAAGAAATAAGAATGGAGCTCGAGGAAACAAGCTTCCTGACTTCAGGTTATACTACAAAGCTATAGTCATCAAGACCGTATGATACTGGCACAAAAACAGAAATAAAGAACAATGGAACAAGATAGAAAGCCCAGAATAAAAATATGCACCCATGGGAACCTTATTTTTGACAAAGGAGGCAAGAATATACAATGAGGAAATGACAGCCTTTTCAATAAATGCTGAGAAAACTGGACAGCAACATGTAAAAGAATGAAATTAGAACACTTCCTAACATCATACAAAAAGATATACTCGAAATGGATTATAGACATAAATGTAATACCTGAAACTAAAACTCTTAGAGAAAAACAGAGGCAGAACACATGATGACATGAATCAAAGCAAGATCCTCTATGATCCACCTCTTCAGTTTAGTTCAGTTCAGTCGCTCAGTCGTGTCCGACTCTTTGCAACCCCGTGAATCGCAGCACGCCAGGCCTCCCTGTCCATCACCAACTCCTAGAGTTCACTGAGACTCATGTCCATCGAGTCAGTGATGCCATCCAGCCATCTCATCCTCTGTCGTCCCCTTCTCCTCCTGCCCCCAATCCCTCCCAGCATCAGAGTCTTTTCCAGTGAGTCAACTCTTCGCATGGGGTGGCCAAAGTACTGGAGTTTCAGCTTTAGCATCATTCCTTCCAAAGAAATCCCAGGGCTGATCTCCTTCAGAATGGACTGGTTGGATCTCCTTGCAGTCCAAGGGACTCTCAAGAGTCTTCTCCAAAACCACAGTTCAAAAGCATCAACTCTTCAGTGCTCAGCCTGCTTCACAGTCCAACTCTCATATCCATACATGACCACAAGAAAAAACATACCCTTGGCTAGACGGACCTTTGTTGGCAAAGTAATGTCTCTGCTTTTGAATATGCTATCTAGGTTGGTCATAACTTTCCTTCCAAGGAGTAAGCGTCTTAATTTCATGGCTGCAGTCACCATCTGCAGTGATTTTGGAGCCCCCCAAAATAAAGTCTGACACTGTTTCCAATGTTTCCCCATCTATTTCCCATGAAATGATGGGACCAGATGCCATGATCTTCGTTTTCTGAATGTTGAGCTTTAAGCCAACTTTTTCGCTCTCCACTTTTACTTTCATCAAGAGGCTTTTTGGTTTCTCTTCACTTTCTGCCATAAGGGTGGTGTCATCTGCATATCTGAGGTTACTGATATTTCTCCCAGCAATCTTGATTACAGCTTGTGCTTCTTCCAGCCCAGCGTTTCTCGTGATGTATTCTGCATAGAAGTTAAATAAGCAGGGTGACAGTATACAGCCTTGACGAACTCCTTTTCCTACTTGGAACCAGTCTGTTGTTCCATGTCCAGTTCTAACTGTTGCTTCCTGACCTGTATACAGATTTCTCAAGAGGCAGGTCAGGAGGTCTGGTATTCCCATCTCTTTCAGAATTTTCCATAGTTTATTGTGATCCACACAGTCAAAAGCTTTGGCATAGTCGATAAATCAGAAATAGATGTTTTTCTGTAACTCTTTTGCTTTTTCCATGATTCACCTCTTAGAGTAATGGAAATAAAATCAAAAGTAAACAAGGGGGATCTGATTAAACTTAAAAGCTTTTGCACAGCAAAGGAAACTATAAGCAAGGTGAAAAGACAACCTTCAGGATGGGAGAAAATAACAGCAAATGAAACACCTGACAAAGGATTATTTCCAAAATAGACCAGTAGCTCATACAACTCAATGCCAGAAAAACAAACAACTCAATCAAAAAGTGGCAAAAAGACCTAAATAGACATTTCTCCAAAGAAGACATACAGATGGCTAACAAACACATGAAAAGATGCTCAACATTGCTCTTTGTTAGAGAAATGCAAATCAAAACTACAATGAGATATCACCTCACACCCATCAGAATGGCATCATTAAAAAGTCTACAAACAATAAATGCTGGAGAGGGTGTGGAGCAAAGGGAACACTCTTGCACTGTTTGTGGGAATGTAAATTGATACAACCACTATAGAAGACAGTATGGAGATTCCTTAAAAAAATGAGCAATAAAACCACCATATGACCCAGCAATCCCACTCATAGGCATATACTCTGAGGAAACCAAAATTGAAAGAGACACACATATTCCATTGTTAATTGCAGCACTATTTTATAATAGCTAGAACATGGAAGCAACCTAGATGTCCATTGATAAATTAATGGATAAAGAAGGTATGGTAAATATACAATGGAATATTACTCAGCCATAAAAAGGAACACATTTAAGTCAGTTCTAATGAGGTGGATGAACTTAGAACCTATTGTGCAGAGTGATCTATGTGAGAAAGAGAAAGATAAATGTTGTATTCTAATGCATATATACAGAATCTAGAAAAATGGTACTGAAGAATTTATTTACAGGGCAACAATGGAGAAACAGACATAGAGAACAGACTTATGGACATGGGGAGGGGGAAGAGAGTGTGTGATGTATGGAAAGAGTAACATGGAAAATTACATTACCATATGTAAATATATAGCCAACAGGAATTTTCTGTATGAATCAGGAAACTCAAACAGGGGTTGGTATCAACCTAGAGGGGTGGGGTGGGGAAGGGGATGGAAGGGAGGCTCTAAAGGGTGGAGATATATGTATACCTATGGCTGATTCATGTTAAGATTTGCCAGAAAACAGCAAAATTCTGTAAAGCAATTATCTTTCAATAAAAAAATAATTAAGAAAAATCTAGCTGAATTAAAAAAAATTGCAGAATTATCTCTGTTCATTACCAAGGCAAACCATTCAATATCACAGTAATATAAATCTATGCCCAAACCAGTAATGCTGACGAAGCGAAGCTCAATGGCTCTATGAAGACCTACAAGATCTTCTAGAACTAACACTAAAAACAAGATATCCTTTTCATCATAGGGGACTGGAATGATAAAGCAGGAAGTTAAGAGAAACCTGGAGTAACAGGCAAAATTGACATTGGATTACAATATGAAACAGGGCAAAGGCTAACAGGGTTTTACCAAGAGAACACACTGGTCATAGTAAACACCTTCTTCTAACAACACAACAGAAGACTCTACACATGGACATCACCAGAGGTCAATACCAAAATCAGATTGATTCTATTCTTTGCAACCAAAGATGGAGAAGCTCTGTACAGTCAGAAAAAGCAAGATTGGGGCCTGACTGTGGATCAGATCATGAACTCCTTTTGCCAAATTCAGACTTAAATTGAAGAAAGAAGGGAAAACCACTATACCATTCAAGTATGATCTAAATGAAATCCCTTACAATTGTACAGTGGAAGTGACAAACAGATTCAAGGGATTAGATCTGATAGACATGTGCCTGAATAACTATGGATGGAGGTTTGTGAAACTGTGTAAGAGACAGTGATCAAGACCATCCCCAAGAAAAAGAAATGCAAAAAGGCAAACTGGTTGTTTGAGGAGATCTTACAGATAGCTAAAAAAGAGGAGAAGCAAAATAAAAAGGAGAAAATGAAAGCTATACCCATTTGAATGCAGAGTTCCAAATAATTGCAAGGAGAGATAAGAAAGCCTTCCTCAGCGATCAATACAAAGAAATAGAGGAAAACAATAGAATGGGAAAGATGAGAGACTTCTTCAAGAAAATTAGAGATGCCAAGGGAACATTACATGCAAAATGGACTCAATAAAGGACAGAAATTATATGGACCTAGCAGAAGCAGAGGATATTAAGAAGAAGTGGCAAGAATACACAGACACTGATGTATGGAACAGTCTTATGGATTCTGTGGGAGAGGGAGAGGGTGGGAAGATTTGGGAGAATGGCATTGAAACATGTAAAATATCATTAATGAAACGAGATGCCAGTCCAGGTTCAATGCACGATACTGGATGCTTGGGGCTAGTGCACTGGGACGACCCAGAGGAATGGTATGCGGAGGGAGGAGGGAGGAGGGTTCAGGATGGGGAGCACATGTATACCTGTGATGGATTCATTTTGCTTTTTGGCAAAACTAATACAATTATGTAAAGTTTAAAAAAAAAAAAAAAAGAATACACAGAAGAATGGTACAAAAAAAAGAGCTTCATGACCCAGATAACTACGATGACGTGATCACTCACTTACAGCTAGACATCCTGGAATGTGAAGTCAAGTAGGGCTTAGCATCACTACAAACAAGCTAGTGGAACTGATGAAATTCCAGTTGAGCTATTTCAAATCCTAAAAGATGATGCTGTGAAAGTGCTGCACTCAATATGTCAGCAAATTTGGAAAACTCAGCAGTGGCCACAGGTCTAGAAAAGGTCAGTTTTCATTCCAATCCCAAAAAAGGGCAATGTCAAAGACAGTAAAACTACCACAAAATAATGCTAAAAATTCTCCAAGACAGGCTTCAACAGCATGTAAACTGTGAACTTCCAGATGTTCAAGCTGGTTTTAGAAAAAGCAGAGGAACCAGAGATCAAATCACCAACTTCTGTTGGATCAGAGAAAAAGCAAGTGAATTCCAGAAAAATATTTGCTTCTGCTTTGTTGACTATACCAAAGCCTTTTACTGTATACATCACAACAAACTGTGGAAAGTTCTTCAACAGATAGGAATACCAGGATACCTTACCTTCCTCCTGAGAAATCTTTACGCAGGTCTAGAAGCAACAGATAGAACTGGACGTGGAAAAACGGGCCAGTTCAAAATGGGGAAAGGAGTATGTCAAGGTGGTATATTGTCATCCTGTTTATTTAACTTATATGCAGAGTACAACATGCAAAATGCCAGGTTCGATGAAGCATGAACTGGAATCAAGATTGCTGAGAAAAATATCAATAACCTCAGATACACAGATGATACTACCCTCATGAAAGAAAGAGAAGAGGAATTGAAGAGCCTCTCAATGAAAGTGAAAGAGGAGAGTGAATAAGCTGGCTTAAAGATCAACATTCTGAAACTAATATCATGGCATCCAGTCTCATCACTTCATGGCAAACAGATGGAGAAACAATGGAAACAGTGACAGACTTGATTTTGTTAGGCTCCAAAATCACTGCAGATGGTGATTGCAGCCATGAAATTAAAAGATGCTTGCTCTTTGGAAGAAAGCTATGACCAAACTATACAGCATATTAAAAAGTAAAGATTTCACTTTGCCAACAAAGGCCCATCTAGTCAAAGTGATGGTTTTTCCAGTAGTCATATATGAGTATGAGATTTGGACTATACAGCAAGCTGAGTGCCAAAGAATTGATACTTTTGAACTGTGGTTTTGGAGAAGATTCTTGAGAGTCACTTGGACTGCAAGAAGATCAAACCAGTCAATCCTAAAGGAAATCCGTCCTAAATATACATTGGATGGACTGATGCTGAAGCTTAAACTCCAATACTTTGGCCACCTGATGTAAAGAACTCATTGGAAAAAACTCATTGACTCATTGGAAAAGACCCTGATGCTGGGAAAGATTGAAGGCAGGATGAAAAGGGAACGACAGAGGATGAGATGGTTGGATGGCATCACCGACTTGATGGACATAAATTTGAGCAAGCTTTGGCAGTCGGTGATAGACAGGAAAGTCTGGCATGTTTCAGTCCACAGGGTCGTAAAGAGTTGGACACAACCAAGCAACTGAACTGAACTGAACGGTGGGTTGTGGTTCCTTATTTGGGCTTCCCAAGTGGTGCTAGTGGTAACGAACCTGCTTTCCAATGCTGGAGACTTGAGATATGTTGGTTTGAAGTCTGGGTCATGAAGATCCCCTTGAAGAAGCCATAGCAACACACTCCAGTATTCTTTCCTGGAGAACCCACTGGACAGAGGAGCGTAGCAGTCTACAGTCCATAGGGTCTCAAAGAGTCAGACATGACTGAAGCCACTTAGTATGCATTCATGTTCCTCATTTACTTAATTTGGAAAGTCTTATCGAATATTTTGATGAAAGAGTCAGGGAAAATAATGTTAAAAACATAAATTTAAGAAATGAGATGTGGACAGAATGTGAATCAGGCAATCAGTATATTTAGGAAGAAAACACAATGATGATGAAGGGGGATAATTTTCTTGCATCCAAATTTTTCTGTACTCAGGCTGATAGGTACTCATCACTCTATAAGAGGAGGGAAGCAATACCAAACCTAACAGTACAGAGTGACAGTTCTGCCATTACTCCTCAAACTCCTCTTGACAATGTATTTTTCACTGTATTTATCTATAGCTTAATTTACTGAAATAGCACAGAGGCAAAATTTTCAATGCTATCATCAAAACAAAACTGGGTTACAATCCCTGATCTAGGACCACAAAGCTCTCCTGCACTTTGTATACACTGTACAAAGATCCCAAGCAAGGGCACAGTTAGAAGGTAAAATGCAGTTGGGACTCAGCTCAGCAAGCCTTACTCTGTGGCTCAAGAATGGGTCCTCATGGAGGAAGAAGTATCCTTTTCTCACTTACACAAAGGCATATTATATGGGCTAGTGATCACCCTACCCTGTGCAACAGCACTCTCCCACCCCCAACACACAGTAATGTAACATCCTGTAAATTTAGAATCTTATTCTTTGTCATGTTATAGCATAAGCATAATGATTTTTATTCTATCTTTACATATTAGTACTATTCCTAACATATCATATATAATCTTTAAAAATTTTGGGTTATTATTGAATGAATCTTCCATGTGGTAAATTTATTTCACATAATTCTCAATATAGAACTTTAGAAAATGTATATGTGCTTATGGACTTCATGATTTTTTATGCTAAACAACAAGATATTTGAGGCACTATATGAATTAGATAAATCAAAAAAGTGTATTTAATTCACACTGAATCCCAGTTTAAAATTAGATTGTTTTCTGTTATGTACTGCTTGTCTGAATTTTTTAAACACTATGTGTTCTCTAGTGGCATAGAATAGTAAAACATAAAAGTCACAGGAAAGTGATTTAGTCAAATCATGTGTTTGACTAAGAGACCCTAGACTGGAGAGGAATGAGGAAGTTTCTACTAGGTGGTGGATTTCATGTCTACTTTTAATTAATGTATTTCCTTTAAAGTTACACCACTCTTTGATTTAGGTATTTAATTCTAAAGATGAGGTAACTGAGTATGAAAGAACTTAAACAACTTAGTAAAAGTTACTTGTAAGTGCCAGAACTGGAAAGTCCAGTTCATATGAGACTATTTTTCCAGTTGATATTTTACTTACACTGATGAAGCTTTCACAATGATGAAGTATTTTGTTTACTTGAAAATTTCAGCTAATTATCTCAATGGTTTTCCACACAACAAAAAATGACCAATCTGAGTGATGGTATTTTTCCTAAATTAAATGGCAACCCACTCCAGTATTCTTGCCTGAAAAATCCCATAGAATGAGGAGCCTGATTGGCTACAATCCAAAGTGTCACAAAGAGTCAGTATAACTGAGCATGCTTTTCCTCTATTAGGTGATTTTTTTTTTCTTTCATTTAACTGAATGCATTGTTTTGCATGGTCCAGAGCCAGGCTCTAATATCCCATAGATTCCATGTACGTGAAGTAAAATACCAAGACACATCTAAATATAGATCAAGAACAATTATTATCAGTCCTCACAAAGTATTTTATATGTCTTCTAATAAAAATGGTCATCTTTTCCTAGCTTTTGTTCATGCAGGATACCTGAGTTTTAGTTATTTAAAAATGCCTATCTCCTTCAAACTCTTTTCCTCTATTGGTATTTCTCTTGGCTACGTTTTTTTTTTTTAAATTCTACTCTGTAATTCTAATATACATAATATACACTTTTCAAAAAATACTATTAATATTAAATCATGCATGGAATATATAAAAAATAAAAGATATTAAAACATGCCAAATTATAAATCAGTTGTATATATTTATACATGTTTTATAAGACAAAGAAAGAATTTAGATTTCTCTCCATAAATATATCTGAAAGATTATATGTGTATGTTTTCTTTTTGTTTCATTAAGTCAGAATTCAATTGCAACTGTGCCTAGAGGTGAGAACTGTTCTTCAAGGACAATAAATAGAAATGATGACTATTTTCACAATATTCAAATATCAAATGAGGTCCTAACCAGGTAGCTTAAGTATGAATAAATCTTGATTTCATGCACAACTGGTAAAATAAGTTTAATAATTCAATTAAATCTCACACTACTCCAATCATCTGTCAGGTTTTTCAAACTTAATTAAGTTATTTCTGCAAATACAACAACTTTATGAAGAAATCTTATTCATTTCAATGGTGTTTAGCATGTTTGTGGAAAAAAGGTACTATGTTCTGCTATTATTTTTTAAAAGATGACTATTTCTAGACATAGATTTAGGCATACACATACACACACACACATATATATCATGTATTATAAATAATGTTACAATGAACATAGGGGAGAATATATCATTTCTAATTAGTGTCTTCCTTTTCTTAGGGTAAAATATCCATAAGAGGAATTGCTGGGTCATATGGTAGTTCAATTTTTAAGTTTTTGAGGAACCTTTATACTATTTTCCATAGTGGCTGTACCAATTTATACACCAACCAAAGTGCACGATGGTACCCTCTTCTCCATATCCTTCTGACACGTGTTATTTGTTGTATTTTTTATGACAGACAAGCTGAGAGGCGCCAGGTGATCTTTCACGTTGGTTTTGATTTGCAGCCACATTAACTTAGTGATACGAAGCACCTTTCCATGTGTCTGTTGGCCATTTGTATGTTTCCATTCAAAAATGTTTATTTGGGTCCTCTGTACATTTTTTTTAAAAATTAAGTTGTTTCTTTTGACATTGAGTTCTAAGAGATCTTTCCATATTTTGAATATTAAAAGCACAGCTCAGTGCTCTGTGATGACCATAGATAAGTGAAAAGGGGGATAGGAAGTAGGCCCAAGAGGAAAAGGATATATGGATACATACAGCTGCTTCACTTCATTGTATAGATTAAGAAGAGGTAGCAAGAATACACAGAAGAACTATACAAAAAAAGATCTTAATGCCCCAGATAACAACGATGGATCACACATGATGGTGTGATCACTCATTTAGAGCCAGACAACTTGGTGTGTGAAGTCAAGTGGGCCTCAGGAAGCATCACTATGAACAAAGCTGGTGGAAAAAGCTCCAGCTGAGCTTTTTCATATCCTAAAAGATGATGCTGTGAAAGTGCTGCATTCAATATGCCAGAAAGCTTGGAATACTCAGCAGTGGCCATAGGACTGGTAAAGATCAGTTTTCATTCCAATCCCAAAGAAAGGCAATGCCAAAGAAGGTTCAAACTACTGCACAATCACACTCATTTCACATGCTAGGAAAATAATGCTCAAATTCTCCAAGCGAGGCTTCAACTGCACGTGAACTGAGAACTTCCAGATGTTCAACCTGGATTTAGAAAAGGCAGGGGAACCAGAGATCAAATTGCCAACATCCGTTTGATCAAAGAAAAAGCAAGAGAATTTCAGAAAAACATCTGCTTCATTGACTATGCTAAAGCCTTTGTGTGGATCACAACAAACTATGGAAAATTCTTAGAGATGAGAATACAAGAACACCTTACCAGCCTCTTGTGAAGTCCAGAAACACAAGTCCAGAAACAACAGTTAGAACCAGATATGGGAAAACAAACTGGTTCCAAATTGGGAAAGGAATTCGTCAAGACTGTACATTGTCACCCTGTTTATTTAACTTATATGCAGAGTCTAGTTCAGTTTAGTTGCTCAGTCATTACCAACTCGTTGAGATCCCATGGACTGCAGCAGGTTAGGGTTCCCTTCCATCACCAAGTCCAGGAGCTTGCTCAACTCATGTCCATCAAGTCGGTGATGTCATCCGACCATCTCATCCTCTGTTGTCTCCCTCTCCTCCTACCTTCAATCTTTCCCAGCCTCAGGGTCTTTTTTTTTTTTTCTCCATCTTCTTCTTCTTTAAAATTTATTTATTTATTTTAATTGAAGGGTAATTACTTTACAATATTGTGATGGTTTTTGCCATACACTGACATGAATCATCCACAGGTGTACATGTGTCCCCCCATCCCAAAACCCCCTGCCATCACCCTCCCTATCCCATTCCTCTGGGTGTCTCCCTCAGAGCACTGGCTTTGAGTACCCTGTTTCATGTTTCACTTGAACTGGTCATCTATTTCACACATGGTAATATACATGTTTCAATGATATTCTCTCAAGTCATCCAACCCTCACCTTCTCCCAGAGTCCAAAAGTCTGTTCTTTACATCTGTGTCTCTTTTGGTGCCTTGCATATAGGATTATTGCTACCATCTTTCTAAATTCCATATGTATGCTTTAAGATATTGTATTGGTGTTTTTCTTTCTGGCTTACTTCACTCTGTATAATAGGCTTCAGTTTCATCCACCTAATTAGAACTGACTCAAATTCATTATTTTTTATAGCTAGTATTCCATTGTGAATATATACCACAACTTCCGTATCCATTCACCTGCTGATGAACATCTAGGTTGCTTCCATGTCCTAGCTATTATAAACAGTGCTTCAGTGAACACTGGGATGCATGTATCTCTTTCAATTCTGGTTTCCTTGGTGCATATGCCCAGCAGTTGGATTGATTGCTGGGTCATATGGCAGTTCTGTTTCCAGTTTTTTAAGGAATCTTCACACTGTTCTTCATAGTGGCTGTACTAGTTTGCATTCCCACCAATACTGTAAGAGGGTTCCCTTTTCTCCACACCCTCTCCAGCATTTATTGTTTGCAGACTCTTTTTAATATAAATGTATTTATTTTAATTGGAGGCTAATTACTTTACAATATTGTATTGGTTTTGCCATATATCAACATGAATCCACCACAGGTGTACACGTGTTCCCCCATCCTGAATCCCTCTCCCACCTCCCTCTATTTGTAGACTTTTTGATAGCAGCCAATCTGACCTGCATGACATGGTACCTCACTGTGGTTTTGATTTGCATTTCTCTGATAATGAGCGATATTGAGCATCTTTTCATGTGTTTGTTAGCCATCTGTTTGTCTTCTTTGGAGAAATGTCTGTGTAGTTCTTTGGCCCATATTTTGATTGGGTCATTTATTTTTCTGGAATTGAGCTGCATGTATATTTTGGAGATTAATTCTTTGTCAGTTGTTTCATTTGCTATTATTTTCTCTCATTCTGAAGGCTGCTTTCACTTTGTTTATAGTTTCCTTCACTGTGCAAAAGCTTTTAAGTTTTTGTTAGGTTCCTTTTGTTTATTTTTGTTTTTATTTCTATTACTCTGGGAGGTGGGTCATAGAGGATCTTGCTATGATTTATGTCAGAGAGTATTCTGCCTATGTTTTTCTCTAGGAGTTTTATAGTTTCTAGTCTCACATTTAGATCTTTGATCCATTTTGAGTTTAATTTGTGTATGGTGTAAGTAAGTGTTCTAGTTTCATTCCTTTACAGGTGGTTGACCAGTTTTCCCTATACTACTTGCTAAAATCTTTGCATCAGGTGGCCAAATTATTGGAGCTTCAGTTTCAGCATCAGTCCTTTCAGTGAATATTCAGGACTGATTTACTTTAGAATTGACTTTAAGATTGAGAATACATCATGTGAAATGCCGGGCTGGATTAGAATATTCAGAGTACATCATGCAAAATTCCTGGCTGAATGAAGAACAGATTGGAATCAAGACTGTCAGGAGTAATATCAACAACCTCAGATATGCAGGTGCACCACCCTTCTGGCAGAAAGCAAAGAGGAAGTAAAAAGTTTCTTGATGAAGGTGAAAGAAGAGACTGAAAAAGCTGGCTTAAAACTCAGCATTCAAAAAACTGACATCATGGCTTCTGGTTCCATCACTTCATGGCAAACAGATGGGAAAGAAATGGAAACAGTGACAGATTTTATTTTCTTGGCCTCCAAAATCAAGGTAGATGATGACTGCAGCCACAAATTAAAAGACACTTGCTCCAAGCGTTACAAAAAAAACAAAAAAAACAAAAAAAAAAGGAAAGACAAGAAATGAAAGGGGTGGCCTGATACACCTCTGACCCCAGCGTTACCAAAAAAAAAAAAAAAAGGAAAGACACTTGCTCCTTAGAAGAAAAGTTATGACAAACTATGACAAAAGTTATGACAAATACTAGGGAGAGTATTAAAAAACAGACACATTACATTGCGGACAAAGGTCCATATAGACAAAGCTATGGTTTTTGCAGTAGTCATGTATGATGTGAGAGTTAGTTGGACCTTAAAGAAGGCTGAGCACTAAAGAATTGATGGTTTTAAACTGACATTGAAACATGTAAAATATCACGTAAGAAACGAGTTGCCAGTCCAGGTTCGATGCACGATACTGGATTCTTGGGGCTAGTGCACTGGGACGACCCAGAGGGATGGTATGGGGAGGGAGGAGGGAGGAGGGTTCAGGATGGGGAACACATGTATACCTGTGGCGGATTCATTTTGATATTTGGCAAAACTAATACAATTATGTAAAGTTTAAAAATAAAATAAAATTTAAAAAAAAAAGAAGAAGAAGAAAAAAAAAAAAAAAAACTGTGGTGTTGGAGAAGACGCTTGAGAGTCCCTTGGGCTACAAGAAGATCAAACCAGTCAATCCCAAAGGAAATCAATCCTGAATATTCACTGAAAGTACTGATGCTGAAACTGAAGCTCTAATACTTTGGCCACCTAATGAGAAGAGTCCACTCATTAGAAAAGAACCTGATGCTGGGAAAGACTGAAGGCAGGAGAGCACGGGGATGATAGAGGATGAGATGGTTGGAGGGCATCACTGACTCAATGGAAATGAGCTTGAGCAAGCTCTGGGAGATGGTGACGGACAGGGAAGCCTGGCATGCTGCAGTCCATGGGGTCACAAAGAGTCAGACAAGACTGAGCAACTGAACAACAACAAGAACACAACAGTGTACAGCGATTATATTCCAAAAAATAAAAAAATAAAATCAAGTGACCTGTACAAAGGAAAAACAACAAACTCCTTATCAGATATATCATTTAAAAATAACTTCTCCCATTCAGTTGATTGCCTTTTCATCTTGTCAATGTTTCCTTCAATGTGCAAGAATTTTCTAGCCTGATGCAGCCCCATTTGTGTATTTTTGTTTCTCAGGTGGCTCAGTGTTAAACAGGAGACACAGGTTCGATCCCTGGGTCAGGAAGATCCCCTGGACGAAGAAATGGCAATCCACTGCAGTATTCTTGCCTGGGAATTCCCATGGATATAGGAGCCTGTCAAGCTACAGTCCATGGGGCCATAAGGAGTCAAACATTACTGAGCGACTGAGCACAGCACAAAAAAGCAAATAAAATTAAATAAAACTAAGCAACATCAAAGTAATAACAGAACCCCACAGAAAATGATTTTAAAGATAAAAACATTGTTCAGTTCAGTTGGACCAAAGTTTTATATGCTTATGTGATAAGCAGAGCTAGGGTTGGAAACAGTTGTTCAGATTTTGAATGTTAGATGTTATCATGTAGAAGGATATGAAGATGTTCAGGAATTTGGTAGCAGAGGGCTCAGCAATTCATTTAACTATCACTGGCAGACTTGTGAAAAGGGAGACTTAGATAGGAAGAGCCTAGAAAGAAGTATAATTTTGAAGATATGCCAGGAATTCAGGATCAACTTAACAATCTAATAAAAGTCTATATTGAGCAACAAAAGTGAGAAGAGAATGGGGAAGAAAACAGACATGAAAAAGCATAAAATATATATGAATTGTGTGTGTGTGTGTATGTGTGTGTGTGTGAAGGAGTAAGGGTAAAAAAGGATACACTTTGAATTAAAATATGAATGCCTTAAATTGGATAATGGATAAATGGTGGTGTCATTTCAAGATGACATAGGGAGTCCAGACTGAACACTCACAAAAACCTCATATAATTTTAGGGCTAGGAGAAAGATGAGAACTCAACTAAGATAATTATTTATCTCACATATTAAAAAGAATGAGGCTCAGATAAATGGTTTGACTAAATTCTAAGACTATTAGAAATTTGGAAACATGTTGATTCTGAGGGTTCAGTAAAGGGGCAGTGGAGACACTGTATAAGGCAGTAGGGTGCAGCTGATGACAGCAATAACATTAAAGTTTACCGTGAGGGTAAAATGATCACCTTGCCACAGTAATAACTTTAAAAGAAACCTACAGAAGAACAACTGTTACTAAAGTGCCAGGAGTTGCAAGAATACTGTATTATAATTTTAGGAAAACTAATTTTCTTATGACACCTCCAGATTACACATTGTAAAGAAAACTGGGAAAATAAAACCATTTTAAACCTCAGAAATATTTCCTGCTGTTCTGTTACACTAAGATTAATTGCAAGTCACACAAGTTAAACAGTACAGAATCTTTTACAGAACACATGGAAGGTTTCACATGCCCTAAAATAAAAGGCTATAAATGTGACATAATACACTCTGCTGGAACAATTTCTGAATATTTCTATCATAAAGTAATTTTCTCCCACTTCAGCTTCTCTAGCAAAGTGGCAAGATAAAATTGGTTTCTTAAGCCATCATTTCAAGGGATGATATAATTATCTCATTTTAAAATTGAAAAAAAAAATTGAAAAAATATAAAGGAGTGATGCTGTTAGTAGCTTTCATGTTTCATAAAAGTTTTAATAAATTTGCATACTACAATTAAGAAATTGCTAAAAGGGGTAAATGGAATGAATTTATAAATAGTAAAATTTGTCTCCAATCAAATAGTTTTAATCTTTGTAGTTATATTTTTAAGAATACCTGTGTCATTTCTCATAAATATTATGTTTTTAATAAACATAACCATTATATAAAATTAGGTGTTACTTAATTTCCATCTATTCATAAAATATTTCATATAATTCCCCAATATATATAATGACCAAAATGTTGATATACTTAAAACCTATAAGTTCTAAGGTTCTAAAATTGAGAATTTTAAAATTTTTAAATTTTAAAATTTCTCAATTTTAAAATTTCTGCTACTAATATTGATAGAAATAAAAATATGAATATGAAAAATAAAAATTTCAAAACTTTTTTTTGGAAATATTCATGTCATTGTTAGTGATGCTACCTTGCATAAACTTTCAGCATCTCAAGTAGATGAGCATATATGGATGTATCCACATATGTATCTGTTGTACAGAAACAACCAGTTGTTTTTCCAAGCATATCTGAATATTGAATCATCTAAGAAAAAAGAGAGGATGAAGAAGAAGAGGAAGAGAAAGGAGAGTAAGAGGAAGGAATAAAGTGAGGCAGGAAGAGAGAGAAAAAGAAGGGAAGGAAGAAAGAAGTCACAAAATCTGGCTACTTTATCTGTTGTAACCAAAGAGGATAAAGGTCATTCAATACTCAACCTGCGTTTTTGAACATTCTAAGAGCTTCACCTCTGCCCATATTCTATGCCTATAGTTAGAACTATGACTTTAACATAATGGACGCTAGAAGAGGAAAACAGGTTTAGGGAATGAATATATGCATTGACTCTGTAGCAGAAGCTTGATTATCCAGATTAATACCTTTTATACACTCTTTGGGTATGGCCTTTCTCTTCCATGTAGCTAATCCATATCTATATGCCGTGGGCTTTGATCAAGGCTAGCTATGAAGAAATTCTGCTATTATTATCTGTTGAATCAATCATATCAAGAATATTTACTTTTTATTAAACAAGAAAAACATTTCTCATTTAAATAGTAATGTATATGGAATGACAACAGATAGAATCCAGTGAACTTTTCCATATACTATTAAATTGACACCCACCCATTCTGCCCTTTGAGAAGGTGAGTTAAGTCATTAAAAACTATATTATATGATTGTTCCTATGTACCACAGAAAGAATATAATATGTACTTGCCTGGAATCATAATATAAAATGAATAAAAATAATTAATCATACTGCATAGTGTTCAACAGTTTTTATTTAGAAAAAGCATCATGTATGAGTGCTTCAATTTTTTTTAGTTCTTTAGAACTCTTTACAGTTTTTTAAGCTTTAGATTTATGTTAATTTATTTACTTAAGTATAAACTCATTTTTCCTAAAATTATTTTTCATTGTTGATTGCTCTTTTCTGTTCTTTATAACATATTCATCTAGGTAAAATCATAAAACTGGCACACTTTTAGTACAAATGTCAGATCCATCAGAGACTGTTATTAAAATAGATTGATTCTAAAGGCAACTCCCCTTTGAGAACATTTTAGATTAACATTCTCTTGAAAAATTCAAAAAAAATTATAACTATAAAGTATGATGACCAGTGGAACTGTTATGTATCATATCAAGTGACACTATTTAGTTATTCTTAAGATGGTTTGAATATTTTAAAATTTAACATTGCAAACATATGTCATACCATACAGAATAAGATATAATACTTACTAGATATTTGTACTCTCATAGACAAATAGAAATTCCTAATAAAACTATTAAAGGTAAAAAGTATGTTCCTTTGTACTATATCTGTCTTATTTGAAGTTTAATAATAATAATAATAGCAGTAGACTATGTCCCATTTCCCAAGGCTAAGGAGAAAATTTAAATTGTATTCTTTTGGTATCTGGAACATAACAGTAACAAAAGAATACTCAACAGTAAAAAGTACTTGCTCATGATCTAGGGAAAATAAGAATACTTTCTCCAATTTTTACATGAGGTTTAAGTTTGATTGGATATTGAAACTTTATTCTGTGAACAATTTTTATAATATTTATAGGTTTTATATTTAATCAGACTTTTGGTTTTCTGTCTAAAAAACTATAAATATTTTGTATATGGAACAGCTTGCATCTAATATCAATACCTCATTAAAATTAAAGAAATTTTCTAATATTGCATTCACAAATACTATGTGTTACTGAAATATGGTCTGCTCATTTGAAACTTTTGCTACTTGCCAATGCCATTCCTTCTAAGCCTTGTAAACCATCAAATAGTCTTTGGTATAAATAAATGATTTCTTTAAGAAAATATTTACTTAGCACTATGTGCCATACCATGTTAAGAACACAAACCAAAATAGTTGTAGGCAATTGATTCAATAGTAGCATTTTCCTTTTCTATTTTTCATTCCTGTAATATACTTGGTGTTCTCTGAATAGCTACAGATGACTCTTTGAAAAGAAGGTTTCATAGTCCATAGTTAAATCATTTTTTCATGTCATTTCAATTTATTTGTCAGTCATTCAAACATATGCTGAGATAATTGTAATATACCAATATTCTTGTGAGACAAAAATTTGATAAAAACGGCACTGTCTCAGTCCTCAAGTTCTCACTATCTAGAAAAGAAACATTATTATATATATATATATAGCAATGGCATCATAATTATATATTATATAAGTATATGATTTCTGTGAAGTAAGTTAAATGAAAATATACAATGCATATAATTATATACATATGTACATCATAGATGAAATTGAAATACTGATTACCTCTATTGGGAAAGGTCACAAAAGGTTTCAGAAAAGATAATAAAACTCAGCAGGATATTGTGTTTCAAATATGGGCTATCTACTCCTCAAGATAACAAAATAATTTAAAAACAGAAGCATTTCAGTATCTCTAAGGTATCTCATGGGTAGTAGTTATAGATGACTCTGGATGGTATGGGGAGGGAGGAGAGAGGAGGGTTCAGGATGGGGAACACATGTACGCCTGTGGCGGATTCAGTTCTATATATGGCAGAACCAATCAATATTGTAAAGTTTAAAAATAAAATAAAATAAAAAAAAAAATGAATGTGCAGACTAAAGCAAAATCATGAAGCACAATTTAGAACATGCTAACAACCTGAAAGTTGAGGAAGGGTTCTGAGCAATTGACTCATATAGCCATGTTTCATTTGAGAAAGCTCTTTTAAAGTTTGAATAGAGAGGACGAATTGTAGGGAAATGATATAATTGTTATTCTACTTGTAATAACTCACTTCTAGATTTCCTTTTTTTGTGTGACAATTATCACTTTCTCATGTGTGCTATAATTTATTCATTATTTCTATTGATTTCAAGCCCTGAAGTGTGAGTTGCAAGGAGGCTGGGATCTTTACATACTTTGCTGATGTTTTGCAGGTACCTAGAAAATACTTAGCCTAGTATGGGCCATTGTTTAATCCTTCCTCTATAAATAAAATGTATGAATTGTACTAGTTTATAAGTTTTTGATTTATTTTGTAATGACAATTCTTTGAATAATCATAGAATATTTTACCTGTTGTAGGGTTTTCTAAATATGTAAGCAAGTTATCATCAAAGGAGATAATTTTCTCTAATATGCAATATTTCTATAAATGATTCTTATTTTTGTCTAACCACATTTATTAGTATATCTAAACAATGATAGTCAGTATCCTTGTAATTTTCTTGACATTAAATAAAAATGTAGTTAACATTCAACAGTTTTAAATTATGATGAGGACTATGGCAATTTTCAAGAAAAGCAAGGACATTTGTGTGGCAGGAAGATAATAAATCGTAATTATGAGACAGATATTTTTATTTATTTTTTTTTTTGCAAAAAAACACATTTTATTGTAAGTATTTGGTGCCAATTCGTTATGTATGAGTTATTTTTATTTTTATTTTTTTTTAAATTTTATTTTATTTTTAAACTTTACAATATTGTATTAGTTTTGCCAAATATCGAAATGAATCCGCCACAGGTATACCTGTATTCCCCATCCTGAACCCTCCTCCTTCCTCCCTCCCCATACCCTCCCTCTGGGTCGTCCCAGTGCACCAGCCCCAAGCATCCAGTATCGTGCATCAAACCTGGCCTGATATTTTTAAATGTTTCATACTTGGCTGTCATATACTCTTCCATTATGTTCTACTTTTTTCCTCTCTATTTGGTTTGTATATCTTCTATTAAACTTCAGTTTATATTTGATCATCTTATGTCTCTAATCTTATCTCTATTTTCACCTAACATTCAAAATGTCTACTTGTCTGCTTTTTTATTATATTCACTAGTTTATTGTATTTTTAGATTCCACATATACGTGATATATGACTTACAGATGCAGAGAACAATTTAGTGGTTACCAGAAGGGGAGTGGCAGTATAGGAGTGGGCGTGGAAAGTACAAACTATCTGGTATACGATAGTCTCAAGGATGTATTGTACAACACAGAGAATATAGCCAGTAATTTTATAATAACTGCACATGGGAAGTAATCTTTAATATCAAAGAAAAACAGTCTACCTTTTTGTCTCCCGGAAGTGACTGTCTGCTGGAGCTTTATGCTTGTACCAATGATTGGTAACTGCTTCTCTAGAAAAGTGTCTACAATCTACTGGCATGAAAATTTCATATTGCTGGAGTATTAGACTATTTCAAGATATTTTTGTTGCCTTCAAATAATTTTGGAAGATATTTTGCCTGTTTTTTTTTTCCTAGGTGATGACATAGATGCATTAATCTACTCCCAAATAGTCCATCTTCTACAAAGTGACAATTCTGATAGATCTGATTTACTTGAATGATTTGCCCTATTATGAGCCAGTAAGAAAAGAAGCTGGAAGACCAAGGGGGGAAGACCATTGCAGTATTGAGCAAGAGGTTATGATGACGCTAACGTATTCCAAGGTTGCAGAAGAGACAATATTGGTGAGTCATCAGGTTTTGAAGGCAGGACCAACAAGATTTGCTGATAGATTTGATGACATGAAAGAAAGAAAAGAAGTATGATTCTAAAATTTGGTTTGGTCAACACCTGAGTAAATAAACAATATCCACTGGCCTTGGGGAAACAGGTGAAGAAGAAAATTTTAAAAATGTAAAGAATTTAGTTTTGGGATTATGTGCCTATTCGAAATTCAAGGGGAATTACTGGGATAGGCAGTTGAATATACATGGCTTCCCTGGTGACACAGACAGTAAAGAATCTGTCTGCAATGCGGAAGACCCGGGTTCAATCCTGGGTAGGGAAGATTCCCTGGAGAAGGGAATGGAAACCCACTCCTGCATTCTTGCCTTGCGAATTCCATGGACAGAGGAGGCTGGTGAGCTACAGTCCATGGGGTCACAAATAAAAGTTGCGTATACAAGTCTGGAATCCAAGAAAATTAAGACCTGGAGTAAGCCTATAGAGATAATATTAGGATAGTTCAGTTCAGTTCAGTCGCTCAGTCGTGTCCGACTCTTTGCGACCCCATGAATCGCAGCACACCAGACCTCCCTGTCCATCACCAACTCCTGGAGTTCATTCAGACTCACGTCCATTGAGTCAGTGATGCCATCCAGCCATCTCATCCTCTGTCGTCCCTTTCTCCTCCTGCGCCCAATCCCTCCCAGCATCAGAGTCTTTTCCAATGAGTCAATTCTTCACATGAGGTGGCCAAAGTACTGGAGTTTCAGCTTTAGCATCATTCCTTCCAAAGAAATCCCAGGGCTGATCTCCTTCAGAATGGACTGGTTGGATCTCCTTGCAGTCCAAGGGGCTCTCAAGAATCTTCTCCAACACCACAGTTCAAAAGCATCAATTCTTTGGCACTCAGCCTTCTTCACAGTCCAACTCCCACATCCGTACATGACCACAGGAAAACCCATAGCCTTGACTAGACAGACATTTGTTGGCAAAGTAATGTCTCTTAGAATAGTAATTAGGTAATTAGAAGTAATTCAAGGAGATCATATAAACAGAAAAGATGGCAGGACATAGTACTTAAAACAAACAAAAAAAGCACTTCAAGCAGGTAAAAGAAAGATCTGATAAAGAAGACGAAGTTGGAATATCTAGTGGTTATATGGATAATCAGGAAAGAATGAAAATTCAAAAAATATATGAAGAAAGTGTTTTAAAATGGAAGGAGTGATCTACTGTATTAAATGCTGCTGAAAAAGACTGAAATTTGATCAGAGTATGTGATGCTGAGACCACAGTTTGACTCACTAGTGTACTAGTGACAGAAGGTTTACTCTAGACTTGACTAGGTTGGCTCTAGAGAAAGAGGAATTTTACTTTAAATAAGAGAGAAATATAACTAACAGCAATTGAGTTAAAGGGAGGATTTATTTTGTTAGCTGGAAAATAATAACAGCATGTTCTGTTGCTGTTGAAAGGGTCCTATAGACAAGTAAAATGTGATGATGTTGGATAATAAGATAATAATGAAAAAAGCATAATCCTCAAGGCAAGTGGAGTTGCTGCCCTTGGGGAACATGGACAGTTCATATGCTATAATGGGAAGAGAGTACAGTACGTGTGGCTCAGTTATATGAAGCTGAGGAATTGCTGGTGATGTGTTTTTATCAATGAAATAAAGAGCAAATTTATCGATATCTGAAATGAAAGCATGTGTTACAAGGTTTTTAAAGAGAGTACAAACTATAAAATACCTATGGGAGTAGAGAGTGAATGGTTTAATAAAATATAGTAAGATTGCTTTTGGCACTAAGGGCCTATATGAGGTGCTTGGTCATGAAGTCAATATGGCTGTGTTTTCCCTACACACACTTTGAGAGTGTAACAGGTTGTTTTAGTAAGCCAGAAAGAAAAACACCAATACAGTATACTAACGCATATATATGGAATTTAGAAAGATGGTAACGATAACCCTGTATGTGAGACAGCAAAAGAGACACAGATGTATAGTACAGTCTTTTGGACTCTGTGGGAGAGGGAGAGGATGAGATGATTTGGGAGAATGGCATTGAAACATGTAAAATGTCATATATGAAACGAATCGCCAGTCCAGGTTCAATGCATGATACAGGATGCTTGGGGCTGGTGCACTGGGATGACCCAGAGGGATGGTACGGGGAGGGAGGTGGGGGGGGGGTTCAGGATGGGGAACACATGTACACCCGTGGTGGATTCATGTTGATGTATGGCAAAACCAATACAATATTGTAAAGTAATTAGCCTCCAATTAAAATAAATTTATATTAAAAAAATAAACTCCCTTTGTTTTCCTGGAATAAAATCTACTCAGTTTTTTTAACAGAAAATAATTTTCAGAGTATCTAATATCTACTTATTTTTGTTTTGGTAGTAGAATCTACCCCATATGTCATAAAAATGGCCATTAGATCAAACACTACAGTTTTTATTCTTCCCTCAGCTAACTGTGTTTTTATGGCAGAATTCAGGATAATGGACTATGATACGTTTAAGTTTCAGTTGATTTCATTAAAAACCAAGAAGCCTGTCCTTGATTTTCTTTGTTCCACTGGCTGCAAATAGCAATAACTGGTAAACACCAGAAGTCCTGTGTTATGAAGGGCATTAGTGTCCTGCTAGGCTGTGTCACTAGAGGAGGCATTTACTGCAACATTTAAAACGAAAGAAATAAACATTTATTGTTTTGAGCCACTGTATTTTGCGGGGTCTTACTAGAAGTTTATGCTAATAAAATAGTATATTGTTTTTGTAAGTTATTTCCTAATGTTTAATTAAAATATTTATGTTTATTGCCACTGCTACTGCTAAGTCGCTTCAGTCATGTCCGACTCTGTGCGACCCCATAGAAGGCAGCCCACCAGGCTCCCCCATCCCTGGGATTCTCCGGGCAAGAATACTGGAATGGGTTGCCATTTCCTCCTCCAATGCATGAAAGTGAAAAGTGAAAGTGAAGTCACTCAGTCGTGTCCAACTCTTTGTGACCCCATGGACTGCAGCCTACCAGGCTCCTCCATCCATGGGATTTTCCAGGCAAGAGTACTGCAGTGGGGTGCCATTGCCTTCTCGGATTTATGTTTATAGTCATAAGCAAAATATAAGCATTTTTTTCTAATTTAGTATATCAGTTTTGCTATTACATTTACATATTAGTTTTCTAATATTGACTGGCGTGTGCATATATTTACGTTCTGTATCACTGAAATAACATTGTATTATCTGTACTGTACTAGGTAGCCGGAACTTGGTTTTGGAAATACCTGTTCCAAATGCCTATTTTAAAAGATTAACTTTGAATCTTTTTTTTTTTTCTTCAAATACAATAGCCAGCTTAAGTACGGGTGTTTCTCAGGTAAATTTTGTTATTTTTTGCTAAGATATCAATACTTTCTTTTAGGATTTCTGATTTACCATAATATTTATTATTTTCTTATTATAGCTGACATTTTTACATTTCTAATTTTTTTTTTTTTTTGCTGTCTCTTTTTAATCTTATTGATCCATTCATTCAAGCAATCAGACTGAGTTTAGGATTTCTTTTTTGCCCATTTCATTAACACCAGACATTTACTTCTTGTTTCCTTTAAAAATGTATGCAAAGTCTTTTCTAATTTCTAAGCAAATAATTTAAATATAATCTCATATTTTTCTAAATTTTAAACGAAATTAATTTTTTTAGGAATATATGTTGAAACTTCTTGAATACCATCTCTTTTGGGTCTTATGTTGATTCTTAATGTCTCCCATATCTGGGAACTTCTAGGTATTCCGTAATTAATGTAATATTACATGTTAGTAATAACTAACAGTTTTTGTTTAGCTAATTAGCTTCTCCATAGCACTCAGGTGACTGAAATAAATAACCAATGATTGATGGAACTCATCTCTGCATGTTCATCACATTTTTCCTCTTGTTCAGAGTTTCTACAAACCTAGTTTTCTCCAGATTCCAAAACAGCTGTTCTGATCCTCAACTGATTAGCTTCTCATCGTTTGCAAAGAATAAAACATTCCTAGGCCAAATTCACTGTTACAATGGAGCAGGACCATTGATATTGCAGTAGGTCTTAATTTGCAGAGGTATAACAAAGCTTCATTAGCTTTGTGGGCAAAAAATCAAAAATGAACATATAAATGGTCATTTGTTTTGGTGAATACCCCCCTATGTCTAACCTACCATGATTGGCCACTTAGTCTATGACTATCTAAACTCACCGAAGTGGTTATAAGATTTTTTTACTACAAAAAACATTCAGATTTCCTCTGTTAAAAAATACAATTTAAAACACAGTGAGGTATCATCTCATGCCAATCAGAATGGCTGCCAACCAAAAGTCTACAAACAATGAATGCTGGAGAAGGTGTGGAGAAAAGGGAACCCTCTTACACTGTTGGTGGGAATGAAAACTAGTACAGCCACTATGGAGAACAGTGTGGAGATTCCTTAAAAAACTGGAAATAGAACTGCCTTATGACCCAGCAATCCCACTGCTGGGCATACACACCAAGGAAACCAGAATTGAAAGAGACACGTGTACCGCAATGTTCATCGCAGTACTGTTTATAATAGCCAGGACATGGAAGCAACCTAGATGTCCATCAGCAGATGAATGGATAAGAAAGCTGTGGTACATATACACAGTGGAATGTTACTCAGCTATAAAAATAACACATTTGAGTCAATTCTAATGAGGTGGATGAAACTGGAATCTATTATATAGAGTGAAGTAAGTCAGAAAGAGAAACACCAATACGGAATATTAACACATATATATGGAATTTTGAAAGATGGTAACGATGAGCCTATATGCAAAGCAGCAAAAGAGACACAGATGTAAAGAACAGACTATTGGACTATGTGGGAGAAGGTGAGGATTGGATAACATGAGAGAATAGCATTGGAACATGTATATTACCATATGTAAAATAGATGACCAGTGCAAGTTCATTTCATGAAGAAGCGCACTCAAAGCTGGTGCTCTGGGACAACCCAGAGGGATGGGGTGGGGAGGGAGGAGGGAACCGGGGTTCAGAATGGGGGACACATTGTGCACCCATGGCTGATTTGTGTCAACGTATGGCAAAAACCACCACAATACTCTGAAGCAATCATCGTCCAATTAAAATAAATAAATTAAAACAACAACAACAAAAATACCACTTATAAAGTCAGATCTAATCTAGTTCTAAGACAATAACAGCTAATGCCTTTGAAATGGCAATCCAGATATACTTTTTGAAGTGAATTCACATAAAACTAGACAGATTACAATAGACTGTTTCTGCTATTCATTCAGAATGTGCTTCCATTAAGAAATAAGAAAATTAAAGTTCAATAAAATCATGCAGCTATATTGATATAGCTATATTGATATAATTGTAATTTATAGATAAGAATTCCATTTAAGAAAACAAAGGGTTTTTAGTAATATAAAATTCATTTTAAATGATTGTTAAAAATGTATGAAAAAAAAGATTTAAAAAAATTTTAAGATAATTTTATTAAATCAAAATGTAGACACTACTAAGATCTCAGTGTAAGTAAAGGATAACAATTTTAAAACCTTATTCCCTCCCTAAAATGAACTACTAGAGATAATTTTTTTCTGATTTCAAAATATATTTTTAAACCTTTTAACCTTTTAAAATATAGTTTTAAACCTTTTGACAAGCATGTAACATTGATAAATATAAACTCAAGGGTGCTTAGCAAAATCTTGAGGCCATTATTCTAATATGCTATATGAATCTTTTCATATTTTATATATGTAAGGAAGCACATATACAGGCATGCTTTTAAAAAATAATTTTCTACTGATCCATTACATTTTCCATAGGACTACAGAGAGATGTCTTTATTACCACTGTATATATCTGTTGCCTAGGTAAGTGTTTTTCACTTGGAAGGTCAGTAAGGACTTTTTAAGTAAATTAAAAACCATCTTTTATGTTCACTGGTTTGTCGAGAGTTATATTAATATTCCTAATCTACTTTTACTAATAAGATACAATTTTTCCCATATTTTTTCATTGCAGAATAAAACATAAGTGTTTCTTTTGGGATTCTCCGTAAAGGTTTGTTTCCGAGATTACTTGGTAAAATCATTCATCTATGAACATAATATTTCTACAAATGTTTAATAAGATTTTACAATAACTTTTTCCTAGAGTGTGAAAAATGAAAATCGTAATACCCCGTGGATGTGATAGGAAACCAAGTATTTCTTTTTGGATTGATGCTGTGGGAATAACACAGTCATATTATACCGTTAGGAGATGATGTATTGAATATTTGTTTATTGCTGTTGTTGTTTAAGCAATAAAGTTTAAATTTATATACTTAGTCTTTAAATTTTTACTTTAAAGTGCTACATTCCACCTAATTTCCTAAAACCTAAATAAGCTTAAAGTAACAAATCACTCTATACTAATTTAACATTTTTTCTCATTTGTATTTTGAAATCCTAAATTATATTTTATTTGTTTAATTTTATTTTTTAACTTTACAATATTGTATTGCTTTTGCCATACATCAACATGAATCCGCCACAGGTATACACGTGTTCCCCATCCTGAACCCTCCTCCCTCCTCCCTCCCCGTACCATCCCTCTGGGTCATCCCAGTGCACCAGCCCCAAGCATCCAGTATCATGCATTGAACCTGGACTGGTGACTCGTTTCATATATGATACTATACATGTTACAAAGTATAAATAAAAACAGAGTTACTACTGAAGTATAACTTTTCTGATCAAGCATGCTCATTTGTAAACACAAGTGCTATAACATAAGATGAGTTAATAGGGAATTGAAAAATATTATAGATCTCAAGAAACCATAGTACAAGTCTTTTAGATAAAGTCAAATAGAAGAAAATAATTTGGGAAAATCATGATGCAAATATGATATTTGAAATATTTCAAGAAAATCAATGATCAAATTTTAACTATTAATTGAATCTCTATATGTGTGTGATGAAACTAAATATTCTAATCAATATGAATACTGAATTCTATAAATTATGCCAGAATATTCTTCACTTGATTTATGTATAGGCTTATGTACCATTATGTATATTATGTATCATTTCTATAGATTCTTGCTTAACAGCTGATTTTTTCATTTTATCCTACAGATTGTATTAATAATTATCATGGATGCCTGTGGTAATAGCTTCAAATGATTCTTGCTTCTTGATATTAATGCACTTGTGTGATCCTCTCTCCTTGGTGTGTGGGCCATACTTAGTGATCCACTTTTAAAAAATAAGAAAGGCAAATAGGTCACTTCTGAGAGACAGTTATAAAATATTGCTACTTCTGCCTTCCTCACACACTATTCTGTCTTTTCTTATATGCTTTCTCTGATGAAACCAGAGTTAATGCTGTGAGTTGTCTATGCTGAGACCCATAGAGCAAGGAACTCAGGGTGGCCTCTGGCCACCAGTCAGTGAGGAACTGTATCCTTCAGTACAACAACCTCCAAGGTACAATAAACACATAATAAGATTGTTGTGCCCTCTGATGAGATTATAGATCAACCAACATTTTAACTGTAGCTTTGGAATGGACCCTGATACAAAGCACGCAGCTAAGTCACATTTGGATTCCTGACTCCTAGAAGCTGGAAGATAATAAGTGTGCTTTTTTTTAAGCCTCTAAGTTTTGAATAAATGTGTTACTCAACAATAGATAACCAATACGATAATTTTAAAATTTTGGTTTCATAAACTCAGTAAAAATCTATGAAAAAACTTAGGTGTGAAGCTGAAACTAAGGAATTTCAGGAGATTTCATTCTTCTGCTGTAATTCAGTGTATTTCATCCTCAGCCTAAAGCTTGAAACAAGATGTGTGTTTCTACCAGGATTTAGTGTTCTTGGATATAGAACTAGATATTGCCTGAATCATTCTCAATATGTTTTTTCTAGGTTTTTTACCCTAAGAAGCTACAGCTTTTGTCATATCATAATGATCCATTTGCTCCCTGTGTTTAAAAACAAGTTATTCCTAAAGAGCCTGTTAACGATATACTATAAATGGAATGTGCTTCCCTGGTGACACAGACAGTAAAGAATCTGCCCACAATGTGGGAGACTTGAGTTTGATCCCTGGTTTGGAAGATCCCCTGGAGGAGGGCATGGCAACCACTCCAGTATTCTTGTCTGAAGAATCTCCATGGACAGAGGAGCCTGGCGGACTACGGTCCATGGGGTCGCAAAGAGTCGGATAAGACTGAGCGACTAAGCACAGCACATATATGGAATACGGAATGAAGACTTCACTAATTATTCTATTTTTAAAATAGTAATTTTATGAAATGAACTATGTATTTTAATTTCTAATGTTGAACAATCTTGTCATTCTAAGAACTCCCAGTTCTATCATAAAAGGTTAATCTACTAAATTCAATTAGCTCACAAATTTGCATTTGTATATCAGCATTTTTGTGCTCACTGGAAAGCATCTGATACATGTATAGACAATTTCAGTGAAGCAAAATATTTTAGAATTATAAATTCTTATGTCTTATTTAGGGCTTCCACTGAAGAGGAAGTAAGGAACCTGTTGATGAGGGTTAAAGAGGAGAGTGAAAAAGCTGGCTTAAAACTCAACATTCTAAAAATGTAGATCATGGCATCTGGTCCCATTACTTCATGGCAAACAGAAGGGAAAAAAGTAGAAACAGTGACACACTTTATTTTCTTGGGCTCCAAAATCACTGAGGATGGTGACAGCAGCCATGAAATTAAAACAAACAAACAAACAAACAAAAAAAGCCTTGCTCCTTGGAAGAAAAACTAACAAACCCAAGCAGCATGTTAAAAAGTAGAGACAGCACTTTGCTGACAAAGGTCCATATAGTGAAAGCTATGGTTTTTTCCAACAGTCATGCAAGGATGTGAGTTGGACCATAAACAAGTTTGAGTGCTGAAGAATTCATGCTTTTGAATTGTGGTGCTGGAGAAGACTCTTGAGAGTCCCTTGGACTGCAAAGAGATCAAACCAGTCAATCCTAAAGGAAATCAGTCCTGAATATTCATTGGAAGGACTGATGCTGAAGCTCCAATACTTTGGCCACCTCATGTGATGAGCCAACTCACTGGAAAAGACCCTGATGCTGGGAAAGATTGATGGCAGGAGGACAAACAGGGAGGCAGAGGATGAGTTTATTTAGTAAACTTACACAGTTGTGAAACCACCTTCACCATTTCACCATTCAGTTTTAGAAAATTTCCATCACTCCAAATAGCTCACTCCTGCCCTGTAGTCAGTTCCTGGTTCTATCCTCAACCTGACGATCACTGTTCTGCTTTATGTCTATATAGAACTTCTTTTCTGGATGTTTCATTTATTGAATTAAAAAATAAACAGGATTTGCAACTGGTTTCTTTCACTTGGCACACTGTGTCTTAGATTCAGTTATACAGTATGATAAATAATGTGTATTGTGTTCCTTTTAATTGCTGAATAAATAAATTTATTTAAATAAATAAATATCAAATAAATAAATAATAAATTTAAATAAACAATACATAAATTGTTTTTCTTTATACCAATTTTTCTACCCATTCACCAGTTTATGGACATTTGGATAGTCCAAATTCTATTGTGCCATTATGAACATTTGTGTATAAGAATCTGGTGTAGATATACATTTGTCCATTTTATGTAAATTCCCAACAATGAAATAACTAGGTTATATGGTAAATCTATGTTTAACTTTTTTTTTAATAAATATTAAAATGTTCTTTAAGATGGCTGTACCATCTAATATTCCTAACAGCAATGCTTGAGGACTGTAGATTCTCCACAGCATCTTAAAATTGTGATGTTTGTCTTTTTATTTATTATAGTCATTTGGTGGGTATAATAATATAATGATTGTACATTATACTCTAATTTGTATTTTCTTAATGACTGTCAGTGTTGAGCATTTTTCATGTGCTTATTACACTTGACACATATTCTCCAATAAAATGTCTATCCTCCAATGAATTCATATCCTTTTCTCAATTTTAAAATAAGGTTCTTTGTCTCATAAATCTCTAAAACACTTTATCTTTCTCTTTTTCTTGCTGTTGTTTAGACTTACCAATTTCTATTTCTCTGTCTTGAAATGTGCCAGGTCGTTTTTCTGCCATTTCAAATCTCCTTTTGAGATCATCTAATTCAAGAATAGCAAGGAGAGATAAGAAAGCCTTCCTCAGCGATCCATGCAAAGAAACAGAAGAAAAAAATAGAATGGGAAAGACTAGAGCTCTCTTTAAGAAAATTAGAGATACCAAGGGAATATTTCATGCAAAGATGGGCTCAATAAAGGACAGAAATGGTATGGACCGAACAGAAGCAGAAGACATTAAGAAGAGGTGACAAGAATACAGAGATCTGTACGAAAAAGATCTTCACGACCCAGATAATCATGATGGTGTGATCACTCACCTAGAGCCAGACATCCTGGAATGTGAAGTCAAGTGGGCCTTAGGAAGCATCACTACGAACAAAACTAGAGGAGGTGATGAAATTCCAGTGGAGCTATTTCAAATCCTGAAAGATGATGGTGTGAAAGTGCTGCACTCAATGTGTCAACAATATTGGAAAACTCAGCAGTGGCCACAGGACTGGAAAATGTCAGTTTTCATTCCAATCCCAAAGAAAGGCAATGCCAAAGAATGCTCCACCTACTGCACAATTGCACTCATCTCACACGCTAGCAAAGTAATGCTCAAAATTCTCCAAGCCAGGCTTCAGCAATACGTGAACCGTGAACTTCCAGATGTTCAAGCTCGTTTTAGAAAAGGCAGAGGAACCAGAGATCAAATTGCCAATATCCGCTGGATCATCGAAAAAGCAAGAGAGTTCCAGAAAAACATCTATTTCTGCTTTATTGACTATGCCAAAGCCTTTGACTGTGTGGATCACAATAAACTGTGGAAAATTCTGAAGGAGATGAGAATACCAGACCACCTGACCTGCCTCTTGAGAAATCTGTATGCAGGTCAGGAAGCAACAGTTATAACTAGACATGGAACAACAGAATGGTTCCAAATAGGAAAAGGAGTACGTCAAGGCTGTATATTGTCACCCTGCTTATTTAACTTCTATGCAGAGTACATCATGAGAAACGCTGGGCTGGAAGAAGCACAAGCTGGAATCATGATTGATAGGAGATATATCAATAACCACAGATATGCAGATGACACCACCCTTATGGCAGAAAGTGAAGAAGGATTAAAGAGCCTCTTGAAGAAAGTGAAAGAGGAGAGTTAAGAAGTTGGCTTAAAGCTCAACATTCAGAAAACAAAGATCATGGCATCTAGTCCCATCACTTCATGGCAAATAGCTGGGGAAACAGTGGAAACCGTGTCTGACATTTTTAGGCTCCAAAATCACTGCAGATGTTGATTGCAGCCATGAAATTAAAAGATGCTTACTCCTTGGAAGGAAAGTTATGACCAACCTAGACAGCATATTAAAAAGCAGAGACATTACTTTGCCAACAAATGTCCATCTAGTCAAGGTTATGGTTTTTCCAGTAGTCATGTATGGATGTGAGAGTATTAAAAAAAAATTAATACAAAACAAAATAAAAGGTGAAATGAGAAAAAAAAAAAGAAAACTGAGCGCTGAAGAATTGATGCTTTTGAACTGTGGTGTTGGAGAAGGCTCTTGAGAGTCCCTTGGCCTGCAAGAAAATCTAACCAATCCATTCTAAAGGAGATCAGTCCTGGGTGTTCATTGGAAAGACTAATGTTGAAGCTGAAACTCCAATACTTTGGCTACCTCATGCGAAGAGCTGACTCATTTGAGAAAACCCTGATGTTGGGAAAGATTGAGGGCAGGAGGAGAAGGGGACGACAGAGGATGAGATGGTTGTATGGCATTACCGACTCAATGGACATGAGTTTGGGTAAACTCCGGGAGTTGGTGATGGATAGGGAGGCCTGGCGTGCTGCAGTTCATTGGGTCACAGAGTCAGACACGACTGAGCGACTGAACTGAACTGAACTGCAGAGAATTGTGTCTTTTATTTTCATTCTTTATAACTCCAGAATTTTCTTCTGCTTATTTTAGTAATTTATTTTATGTTCTGTATGTGTGGCATCATTATTATCATGCTTTTCTTTAGTTCTTTGAAGATTGTTTCCAGTAGTTTTTTCACCATCTTTATAATATTGATTTTAAAAATCTGTTAACTTCACTATCAAAACAGTTTCATCGAATGCCCTTACTTGAATATGTGTCAGACATTTTGGTTTATTTGCAAATGCCTTAACTTTTGTTGGGGCTTCTCAGGTTTCACGACTGTTAAAGAATCCACCTGCCAGGGAACGAGACATAAGAAATATGATTTTGATCCCTGGGTTGGGAAGATTTCGTGGAGGAGGAAATGGCACCCCACTCCAGTATTCTTGCCAGTAGAATTTGGGTTGCAAAAGTGAGATGTGACTGTCTGAGCATTACTACTAACTTTTGTTGAATAACTGAAAATTTAGATATTATATTTTAGCAACTTTGCATCCTGGTTATTCTCCTATTGTTTTTGTTACTGGGTTTTGCAGTGTTGTTATTATTTAATAACTTTACTGAACTAAATCTGTGGAATCTCATGGTATTTGGCCACAGATGTCTCTAATCAGATTTTTTAAAAATTTAAGTCCAAGTAGTCACTGGGCAGAGGCTGTGTTCAAATACTTCTAGTGTGAAAGGCTTATACCCTCTGTTGACGGATATGATGTGTTTGTATGCCCGTGGGAGGGCATGTGTTGATATTCAAGGTACTTTTCAAATGTGTCTCACTTTTACTTTTAGCTGACCATCTTATATGTTCTCTGAGATTCTCACAGTTAGTCAGGAATATATGGTTAAGTGAGATCCTCTCCATTTCCTCCTGGAAATACAGTCTTCCAACCAACTACTGGATAAATGGTAATCTTACCATGACCCTTAAGGCCACTTTATGTCTGGATCTTTCATTTGCATTTCTAGCTAGTCTGCTAGTCCATTGCTTGCCTCAATCAGGATCAAATCCCTGCCTCATGGATCTGCAGATTTTTACATTTATTTGTCCTGAGATCTCTAATATTACTAGCTTAATGCCCATGCCTCTGCAAATGAATTGGGCTCCCTCTGGTGGTAAAGCTGTTGTCTTACATGGCTGGTCTTCGGTAGGACTACTTCAGTGGCTGAAAGGAAGCTGGGAGGATGAAAACAAGTCTCTAAGATTTCCCTGGTGGTTCAGATAGTAAAGAATTTGCCTTGCAGTGCAGGAGACTGGGGTTTGATCCCTCGGTTGGGAAGATCTCCTGGAGAAAGGAAGGCTACCCAACCCAGTATTCTTGCCTGGAGAATTCCACATGGACAGTTGGAGCCTGGTGGGACGGTGAGCACTAGTCCATGGGGTTGAAAAGAATCAGACAAGACTGAGCCACTAACACTTTCACTTCAAATAGTCTTTAGTAAGAATATTGCATTCTCACACTGTTTTTATTTAACCAGAAGCTTAATAATATTCCTGCATAAACAATTCTCAGTATTTGTAATCCTTGGCACAGTAACCCACTGCAGTATTCTTGCCTGGAGAATTCCATGGACAGAGGCTGAAGGGCTACAGTCCATGGGGTTACACAGAGTCGGACACAACTAAAGCAACTTAGCACACACATCAACTATTAGAATTTGAATATATATTTGTATTTCATCATTTCATCCAGTTTTAGCACTGTTTTCAGAGGATTTACTGAGAAACTCATTCCATTATGTCAGATGTCCCAAAGGAATGTCACTGCTCCTTCCAGTGGATGTATGTTATTTCTAATTACTGTAATATTCTGGTATCAGACTTTTTTCTCAATAGTCTATAAATAGTATTTTACAATTTTTTATAATGTAGTATTGTTGATAAATTCAGTATTAGTATAAATCTCTTTCCTTTTTAAAATCCTATTTTTCCCCTACTGAATTGTATACACTCCTTGTAGTGCATATTCTTTGTTTCTGGAGTTTGGAGACTTCATCAGTGTTTAACTCACAGAGTCCCCTTCCACATGTATTTCAGACTCAAGGGAATTTACCTCCTCCTCTAAGGATCAATTTTAAAAAATATCTCTTTGAGATTCTTCTGCTATCTACCTGCTTCCAGTTTCAAGCAAAGAAATCCAAACCACGTATTGTGAATGGCCATTTATTTAAGCTGCTTCCAAGAGGTACAAATACATCCACTCTCTCAAAAGGGTATCATAGAAAAATCACTCTTTCAGACATATAATTGTGATTTCATAAAACATGCTGTCATTTACTTTGTCCAAGGAGGAAGTTGAAGAGTTAGAAATCACATAATGAAGTCACAATTATTTTTACTCACTCATGTAATTTACGTTCTATTACAGAACTCTGAAGAGGTCTGGAGGGCCACAAGAAAGGAACAACTAAATCAGAGCATGTGTGCTTAGTCCCTCAGTCATGTCCAATGATCTCATGGGCTATAGCCTGCCAGGCTCCTCTGTCCATAGTGATTCTTCAGGCAACAATCCTGGAGTGGGTTGCCATGCCTTCCTCCAGGGGATCTTCTCAATCCAGGGACTGAACCCAGGTCTCCCACGTTGCACGTAGATTCTCTACCATCTGAGTCACCAGGGCAGCCCAAACTTAAAATGGTAAAGGGTAAATGGGAGATGACTTCCTGCTTCAGTTTACAGTTGAATAATCAGCGACTCTAGTAAATTTAATAATGTTGCTAAGTGTATTTCACACTTGAACTAGGATAATTTTTGTGCATTTTTTTTTCAGGGAAACAGAAACTTTATTTTGTAAATGAGTTGTCCTTTTATCAATCAAAATGGAGTAACAGCGACTAGATTTCCCCTTCTACTTTAAACAACTAAGAAAATAGACAAAACTTATGAAACAGTGGAAACTAGTCATTCAGTTCTGTTCAGTCACTTAGTCGTGTCCAACTCTTTGTGACCCCATGAGTTGCAGCATGCCAGGCCTCCCTGTCCATCACCAACTCCCGGAGTTCACTCAAACTCACGTCCATCAAGTCAGTGATGCCATCCAGCCATCTTATCCTCTGTCGTCCCCTTCTCTTCCTGCCTCAAATCCCTCCCAGCATCAGGGTCTTTTCCAATGAGTCAACTCTTCGCATGAGGTGGCCAAAGTATTGGAGTTTCAGCTTCAGCATCAGTCCTTCCAATGAACTCCCAGGACTGATCTCCTTAAGGATGGACTGGTTGGATCTCCTTGGAGTTCAAGGGACTTTCAAGAGTCTCCTCCAAGACCACAGTTCAAAAGCATCAATTCTTGTATGCTCAGCTTTCTTCACAGTCCCACTCTCACATCCATACATGATCACCGCAAAAACCATAGCCTTGACTAGACGGACATTTGTTGGCAAAGTAATGTCTCTGGTTTTTAATATGCTATATAGGCTGGTCATACTTTGCTTCCAAGGAGTGTCTTTTAATTTCATGGCTGCAATCACCATCTGCAGTGATTTTGAAGCCCCCCAAAATAAAGTCTGACACTGTTTCCACTGTTTCCCCACCTATTTCTCATGAAGTGATGGGACCGGATGCCATGATCTTAGTTTTCTGAATGTTGAGTTTAAGCCAACTTTTTCACTCTCCTCTTTCAATTTCATCAAGAGGCTTTTTAGTTCCTCTTCACTTTCTGCCATAAGGGTGGTGTCATCTGTATATCTGAGGTTATTGGTATTTCTCCCAGCAATCTTGATTCCAGCTTGTGCTTCTTCCAGTCCCGTCAATAGATAACAACAAAAAACACTGATTCCTGAATGATGGGAAATAAATGAGTTGAGTCCTATGATTGCCCCAGTTTACTGTATTAAAATAATTTCCAGGCCATGGAAATGGTACCTGTTGCTCATATAAGGACTAAGAATAGTGCACTGCTTTCTAGAAAGACTGGAAATATCATCATCCACAGGCATTGGGTAGAATACTATGAAGAATCTTGCCTCCGTAATGAGGAATAATTAACCAAGTCCAAATGCTTTAGTCTTTCCTGTCACATCTTAAAAGAAAGACCTAAAAAGATCAAACCATTTCAAAGCTACCTAAATATGCCTCCTAAGGAATCTCAAGAATATTTTTAGGAATGCAAAAATATCTAGCACCCAACAAAGTAAAATTTACAATCTGGGAACCAACCAAATATTGTAAGACATGAAAAGACCCAGAAAAATATAACCTGTAATCAGAAAGGAAAAGGCAATGAAACTTAACCACAATTGGCAAGGATATTTTAGTTATTAAAAAAGGGTATTAAAACTTTTTAATGAACTTATTCTCTGAGGAATATTAGGGAAATGCTAGGTGATAGATTGAATTTCTTAATTATAATATCAGAAATAATAAAAGGGCTGCATGAGATTAATGGCGATAATACCACTGCACTGTACCAAAACATGTGAAATTTAAAGACAGTGATAACTATCCAAAGTAAAAGACAAGGAAAACAATCATTTAAAAATTAGTGCATCAGTAAGCTTAAGGAAATGGCAACCCACTCCAGTGTTCTTGCCTGGAGAATCCCAGGGACGAGGGAGCCTGGTGGGCTGGCATCTATGGGGTCGCACAGAGTCGGACACGACTGAAGCTACTTAGCAGCAGCAGCAGCAAGCTTAAGAACTATAACAACATGAAACCTTATATATATATATATATATAAATATAATTAGAGTTCCCAGATGAAAAAAGCGCAGACAAAAAATATTTATGTCTAAAGTTTTCAAATGAATAAAACTATTTAAATTAAATAAAGACACACTAAATACAATTGTTCAGACAACTAACAAAGAGAAATATTCTAAAGCAGATACAGAGAAAGCAGATATCAGGTACAGAGGAACAAAATAATGATGGTAGTATTTTTTCTGGTTGGAGAAATGGAAAGAGAGTAGAACTACATACTTAAGTCCTAGAAAGGTAAAAAAGGCCCATAGACCTAGGACTTGTATTCAGTAAAAATATCTTTCAAAACTTAAAGTGGAATAAAGTAGCTCCCAGACAGAAAAGATGAAAAACCTCATCACCTGAAGACCTGCATTACAACAAATGTTAAAGGAAATTCTTCACATAGCAAGAAGAGGATATCAGATAGAAATGTGGATCCATATGGATATATATAATAGAATGGAGAAGTCCCCAACTGGTAGTCATGTTGGTACATGTAAAACATTTTTATAGTAAATTACTTATAATTTTATGGTAAATTTTATATTATTATATGGTTTTATATAATACACGTATATGTACTATGTATAATATATGTAGTATAATTTTATTGTAAATTAATTAGAAATTATTGAAGGTTTCCACAAAAACAATATTGATGCTATATGAGGTTTATAATGTATAAGTAAAAGGTAGGAAAAAATAGTACAAAGGCCAATAGGTGAGAACTGGAATTATATTCTCATAAGGTTTTTATACCAAGCATGAAGTGATATACCATCACTTGCAGGTAGACTATGATAACTTGGAGATATAGAGCATAAACTCTAAAGCAAACATTTAATTAAAACTCAATTGCTGATATTAAAATTGAACTATGAAAAACAAGCCACATTATGGCAAAAAATGGAAAAATGTAATGTATGTCAGAGTTCTCCAGAGTAAAAGAAGTCAGGAGCCATATATATATATATAGGCTTCGTTGGTGATGCAGATGGTAAAGAACCTGCCTGTAATATAGGAGACCCAGTTTCAATCCTTAGATTGGGAGTTCCCCTGAAGAATGTGTGTATGTATATGCATTATATATGTACATATATTATCTAAAAGATAAAATAAATATATTTGTTTTAGATTAGGGATAGACAGAGATTTATGTTGAGAATTTGGCTCATGATTCCGGGGCCTGACAAGTGTGCAGTCTGCAGAGCAGCCACAGGAGGCTGGAAATTTTGGCAGCAGTGGATTTTGCAGTCCTGAGTCTAAAGGCAATCTGAAGGAAAAATTCCTTACTCTTCTGGGGACTACAGTCTTTCTTTTAAGAACTTCACCTATTTGGATGATGCCCAACCACATTATGGATCTTTTTATTCAAAGTCTACTTTGAATAAATCTTCTTTATTCAAAGTCTACTAATTTAAATGTTAATTGCTTCTAAAAAAATGCCTTCACCTCAACATCTAGACCATTGTTTTACCAGACAACTGGGCACCAGAGCCTAACCAAGTTTACAGAGAAAATGTAACCATCACAGAGAACAAATAATGGATGTGACAAATAGAAAATAAATAGCAAGGTGATAGATCTAAACTTAACCATATTAATAATCACATTAAATATAAAATAGTACAGACACTCTGATTAAAAGGCAGAGATTGTTAGAGCAGATAAAACCGCATGGTCCAACTATATGGTATCTTCAATAAACCCACTTTCTTTATAAAGGTACACATAAATAAAAGTAAAAGGATGGAAAATATATACCACAATGACACAAGTTGAGAGACAGCTGGAGGAGCTATATTAATATCAGACAAATGATTTTTCAGAGTAAATAATATTATCAGGAATTAAGTTAATGTCATAGTGATAGAAGACAGAAGTATATAATCATTAAGAAATCTTAGCCATCCCAGACATTTATGCATATAACGGCTTCAAAAACACACAAAGCCGTATTTGACAACACTGCCAAAGAAATGGGAAAATGTAAAGTTGTAGTCTCTCTCACCAATAGAACTATAGAGAAAATAATTAATGATATGAGACACAAATAACTTGACTTAAAACCACTTGACTTGGTTGATATTTACAGAACACTCCATCCAACAAAACAGAATACATACTTTCTTCAAGTGCATAAGTAATATTATGAAGATTATCATATTCTGGGTAATAGACATCTCAACAAATCATACCAAGTACTTCCCACTAATATAACAGTACACTACAATATTAACCTAGAAATCAACAATAAAAAAGATCTCTGGAAATCCCCAAATGTTTGGAAATTTGGTAATAACACATGTGTTACTTCAAGATCTCTTCAGGAGCTACTGTGTGTAATCTGAAACCATCCCCTCTACTCAACTGGCAGGGAAAGACTGAAGAAAGAGGCATGCCACCCCAGAATATAGGTGGCAATTTTGGTAAGGAAAATAATTTAAAAGCCTTAATCTTATGTGGTTCAGTAGATCTCTGCACCCATCTTAGAGTTTATATATATTCCTTCTCTATGTTCAGTCATATGCACAGAAGAACTGAACTAGGTTCAGTCATATAACTGTCCAGAAAGCCTCAACACCACATTTCTATTTCAAGGCTGTATCCTTGGAGCAGCTTCTGGGAGCAGAGAAGGCAAGCGAACACACATTTCAAGAGGAGCTATGGGGAGCCTCTGATTGCCCAGGCTCAGCTTGAGGGTTAACGGGAAGTTAAATCTTTTTGATGGTCTCCTCCAACATTGTATGGGCTTCCCTCATAGCTCAGTTGGTAAAGAATCCACCTGCAGTGCAGGAGACTCTGATTTGATTCCTGGGTCAGGAAGATCTGCTGGAGAAAGGATAGGGTACCCACTCCAGTATTCTTGGGCTTCCCTTGTGGCTCAGTTGGTAAAGAATCCGCCTGCAATGCGGGAGACCTGGGTTCAATCCCAGGTTGGGAAGATCCCCTAGAGAAGGGAAAGGTTACCCACTCCAGTATTCTGGCCTGGAGAATACAGTCCATGGGGTCCCAAAGGGCTGGACACGACTGAGCAACTTTCACCTTCACTTTCCAACACTGTGGATCAATCAAGAAAAAAAATGGGAAATCAGAAAGATTATTTTACTTTGATGAAAATTAAAACATAATACATCACATTTTATGGAATGCCACTAAACCAGTGTTTAGAGAAAAATTTACGGTACTAAATCCCTATTTTAGAAAAGATCTTAGGTTGACTCTTAATTAGTGATCTTAGCTTCCATCTAATAAAAGTATCAAAAGAAAAGTAAACTAAACAAAAAATAAATATAAAAAATAAATGCTAAAGATCAGCACAGAAAAAAATGAGATTGGGGAGAACAGAAAACAAACAAACAAATAAACAAAAAACAGACAAAGAAGTGGGTCTTTATGAAAATCAAGAAAGTTCAAAGTTTATGAAACTTTAGAGGACTGGAAGAAAATGGAGAAAACACAAATTAACCAGTATCAGGAATGAGATAGGTGAAATGATTACAGTTTATACATGGTGGCTCAAACAGTAAAGAATCTGCCTATAATGCAAGAGACCTTGGTTTGATCACTGGGTCAGGAAGAGTCCCTGGTAAAGGGAATGGCAATGCACTCCAGTATTCTTGCCTGGAGAATTCCATGGACAGAGGAACCTGGTGGGCTACAGTTCATGGGGTCGCAAAGAGTTGGACATGCCTAAGTGACTAACAATTCCACACTTTCAAAAGAACGATAGGGAAATGGTCAACATTTTCTTTTGCCAATATATAAGACAATTTAGATGAAATGGAAAAAATAAATCCCTGAAAGACACAAACTACCAAAGCTATTCAAGAAGTAGATCTGCATGGCACTATATCTATGAAAGACACTGAATTTATAGTTCAAAATTAATGAAGAGAAATCATCAAACCCAAATATTAATAATTTCATCGGTGAAGTCTGTCAAACATTTAAAGAAGAAATAATACCAATTTGATACAAACTCTTCAGAAAATTGAAGTAAATTGTAATTCCTAATTTATTCTGTGAAGCCAGTATCACCCTCATACCAATACTAAAGCTCTTGTAAGTAATTAAAACCTCACACCAATAAACATGTATGAGAGAATTTGCAACAAATTTTAGCAAACTGAATCAAAAATACTTAAAAAAATAATGTATCATGAGCAAATGTGGTTTACAACCAAGAATGGAAGGTTATTTAAAAATTAAAAATAAATCAGTATAATTTATATACATATATATATATGTCTATGACCACTCAAGAGAGAAGTTAAGTTCAGTTAAGTTGCCCAGTCATGTCCAACTCTTAATGACCCCATGGACTCAAAATGCCAGGCTTCCCTGTCCATCACCAAATCCCAGAGCCTGGTCAGACTCATGTCCATTGAGTTGCTGATGCCATGCAAACATCTCATCCTCTGTCATCCCCTTCTCCTCCTGCCTTCAATCTTTCCCAGCATCAGGATCTTTTCAAATGAGTCAGTTCTTCACATCAGGTGGCTAATGAATTGAAGCTTCAGCTTTAGCATCAGTCCTTTAAATGAATATTCATGATTTGATTTCCTTTAGGATTGACTGGTTTATTTTCCTTGAAGTCCAAAGGACTCTCAAGAGTCTTCTCCAAACCACAGTTCAAAAGCATCAATTATTAGCACTGTTTTCTTTATGGTCCAACTCTCACATCCATACATGACTACTGGAAAAACCATAGCTTTGACTAAGTGGAATTTTGTCAGTAATGTAATCTGTCTGCTTTTTAATATGCTGTCTAGGTTTGTCATAGCTTTTCTTCCAAGGAGCAAGCGTCTTTTCATTTCATGGTTGCAATCGCCATCTGCAGTGATTTTGGAGACCAATAAAATAAAGTCTGTCACTGTTTCCATTGTTTTCCCATCTATTTGCCATGAAGTGATGGAAACAGATACCATGATCTTCAAGAGAGAAACTACACAGTAATTTGAATATACCACAATAGCAGTTGGTCTAATGATAAACTGGCCGGTAAGAAGTAAACATAACTCTAAAGAATTTTCTAAACAAATATAGAAGCAGTCACCTCACACAGAAACAGGGTAGGGAGGAGCCTCTGCCTACAGTTCAAAGACCCAGAATGTGATGGAGATAGCAAAACCATGACATACTGAATGGCAGAGCAGTCACTGTTAGACAGCACTGCTAGAATTCCCTAAAAACCAATCCTCTGGAACTTGCCAGAAACCTGTCCTATAGAATAGTAGGGGAAGCAGGAATTTTCTACTGGGACAGTTGGCTGTTATATAGAAAGGAAAAATAGGAAAAATAGGAAATACAATGGCTAATATTATATATATATATTTTTCTTATATATATAAGAAATTATAAAATATGGCTAATATTAAATATATATTTTTCTTATATATATATATAAAAAATTAAAAAATATACAAAACTACTATAGTTCTCATTTCTGTAATTGTTCATGAGTTCTGAATATCTATGCCTTTCTTCTTCAACTACTCTTCCAGTATGTCCTTTGTCCTCAGAACACCTGCTAGTCAGGGTTCTTCATCTAATGTGGAAACCTAAACCTTCATTCTACAAAGGTTTGAGCCCTCGTTGCAGTGACCTTTTTGATTGCTGTAGTTTCATTAACATTTACTATTAGGCATGGATACATACTAGGAAGTACCCCCAGAAAATCCCCTGAGATCCAAATATAGTTTACCTTGACTTAACCGTATAGACAACACATTTTCACTTAGCAGTCTAGATCAATCACACTAGCAAGTAGCTTAACCCCACCTCCCACTTTTTTCCTGTTCGTTTAGTTGCATAAGGAGCTCCAAAAATCCAGGAGGGGCTCTCATCTTTCAACTTAGTGGCACCATTGTTGTGTGCCCTGGCAGGAATCATCCCACCTTAAGAATGAATATCTCCAAAGAAATAGAGCTCAAAGTTATCAGATAGGAAATGAATATGCTCTACGTGGGTTGATTTTTAGGTATAGTATGACAGGAGATTGCATATATATGACACAGGGATCCCAACCTGGCACTCTGTGTGAACTACAGGGGTGTGATGGGGGGAAGGGAGGAGGCTCAAGAGAGAAGGGTTATATGTATAATTATAGCTGATTTCCTCCCTGGTATTTCAGTTGGTAAAGAATCTGCTTGCAGTGCAGGAGACCCAGGTTCAATCCCTGGGTTAGGAAGGTCCCCTGGAGAAGGAAATGGCAACCCATTCCAGTATTCAGGCCTGGAAAATCACATGGACAGAGGAGCCTGGTAGGCTACGGTCCATAGGGTCACAAGAGTCAGACACGACTTAGCAACTAAACCACAACATAGCTGATTCACATTGTTGTATGGCAGAAGCCAACACAACATTGGATAGAAACTGTCCTCCAGTTAAAAAATAAGTTTTAAAAAAGTAAAGAAAAGAAATACACTTTATGGAAGATGGTTTTAAATCCTTCAGGTACATCAAGTGAACAAAATTATACATTGTACTAAATTAAACATGATAACTTGGATAAAAAGTAGGAGAGAAAAAAGTTGCTTTTTACAGGAAATACATAAATTTGTTTGTAACTAAGGAGTATGTCAAGGCTGTATATTGTCACCCTGCTTATTTAACTTATATGCAGAGTACATCATGAGAAATGCTGGGTTGGAGGAAGCACAAGCTGGAATCAAGATTTCTGGGATAAATATCAATAACCTCAAGATATGCAGATGACACCACCCTTATGGCAGAAAGTGAAGAAGAACTAAAGAGCCTCTTGATGAACATGAAAGAGGAGAGTGAAAAAGTTGGCTTAAAGCTCAACATTCAGAAAACTAAGATCATGGCATCTGGTCCCACCACTTCATGGGAAACGGATGGGGAAACAGTGGAAACAATGTCAGACTTTATTTGTCTGGGGTCCAAAATCATGGCAGATGGTGATTGCAGCCATGAAATTAAAAGACACTTACTCCTTGGAAGGAAAGCTATGACCAACATAGACTGCATATTAGAAAGCAGAGACATTACTTTGCCAACAAATGTCAGTCTAGTCAAGGCTATGGTTTTTCCAGTAGTCATGCATGGATGTGAGAGTTGGACTGTGAAGAAAGCTGAGCGCACAAGAATTGATGCTTTTAAACTGTGGTATGGAGAAGACTCTTGAGAGTCCCTTGGACTGCAAGGAGATCCAACCAGTCCATCCTAAAGGAGATCAATCCTGGGTGTTCATTGGAAGGACTGATGTTGAAGCTGAAACTCCAATACTTTGGCCACCTGATGAGAAAAACTCATTCATTTGAAAAGACCCTGATGCTGGGTAAGATTGAGGGCCAGAGGAGAAGGGGACAACAGAGGATGAGATGGTTGGATGGCATCACTGACACAATGGGACATGGGTTTGGTTGGACTCCAGGAGTTGGTAATGGACAGGGAGGCCTGGCGTGCTGTGGTTCATGGGGTCGCAAAGAGTTGGACACGACTGAGTGACTGAACTGAACTGAACTATATGATATAATTAATAAATACTAAGTCTTCCTGATTCAAAAAAAAAAAAAAAATGACAGGATCCACTCTCATTTCAATATCTTATTTCTCAGTTCTAGGGACCCTGGCTACAGGAGAGACAGTATTATATAAGGAATTCTTCATGTTTGGCAAAACTAATACAATTTTGTAAAGTTTAAAAATAAAAAAAAAGTAAAAAAAGAACATAAAAAAATTATATACTGTATCTTGTAAGCAGAATCTGATTCTTTTAGGTGGTTCTCTTCTAACTCTTGCCAAAATGAGCCTTCAGTATGCCATTATACTTTTCAATTAGGCCAGTTTTTTCAGTTTATGGAGTATATGGTAAAATGAATTAATACCTAGAGGATGAGCCCACTGTTGCATTTCTACTCTGAAATGAGTTCCTTAATCTTACCCAATGCTGTGTGAAGGACATGAAGCACAGGTGTCTTGGTCACCTGGAGTTCAGTGAATAGGCTGTTAGTCTCTACCAACATCTATTGTTGGTACAGTAGCAAGTCTGAATCTGATTTGCAAAAGGAGACTAGTTATCTGCTGAAGATGGCACAGAGTTTGTTCAAAAACCTAGAGGTCTTCTCTGGGATTTTTCTATTTTTGCTTGCCATGGGCCCATATATGATGCCTATATGCCATGTATATTACAAACATTATTAGATGTGTTAAATAATAAGGCCCAAGAATGGATTATGCTGTTGCTGCTGCTGCTGCTAAGTCACTTCAGTCATGTCTGACTCTGTGCGACCCCATAGACGGCAGCCCACCAGCCTCCCCCATCCCTGGGATTCTCCAGGCAAGAACTCTAGAGTGGGTTGCCATTTCCTTCTCCAATGTAGGAAAGTGAAAAGTGAAAGTGAAGTCGCTCAGTCATGTCCCACTCTTCACGACCCCATGGACTGCAGCCTACCAGGCTCCTCCGTCCATGGGATTTTCCAGGCAACAGTACTGGAGTGGGTTGCTATTGCCTTCTCCAAAGAATGGCTTATACTAAAGGCTAGATATGCTATGGTGTCTTCTCTTTTTCTGGTATTCATTCATAAATGGAAGTCTTATGAGTAACTCTGCAGATAAGTCAATGTAACACACTGAAATGGAATATATATATTACATAAAAAATCCAAAATGGCCTATCAAGTATTGTACCTCTTTTTTCATATTAGATGGTGAAAGGTGCAGCTACTGGTTGTTCTCTTTAAAGTGGGTATCTTGACATGTTCCAGACCACTGAAGTATCAGAAAGTACACTGAGGAGGCAGGCTCATGAAATTTGGAGTATACATCACTTCTATCCTCTCCTAGGCAAACTATATGCTACTCCTGCTCATCAGATCCAATCAGTACAATGCCACTAGGGTAGTGAATCACCTAGATGTTTTGTGAAGATGATCAAGATTTATAGGCTATACTATACAGAGTGAAGTAAGTCAGAAAGAGAAAGATAAATATTATATACTAATACATATATAAATATATATATATATATATATATATATATATATATGGAATCTATAAAGATGAAATGGATTAATTTATTTGCAGGGCAGCAGTGGAGAAACAGACATAGAGAGCAGACTTCTGGAGATGGGGTGGAGGAGGGGGGAGGAGGAGAGGGTGAGATGTATGGAGAGAGTAACATGGAAACTTACATTACTATATGTAAAACAGATGGCCAATGGGGGTTGCTGTATAACTCAGGGAACTCAAACAGGGGCTCTGTATCAACCTAGAAGGGTGGGATGGGGAGGGAGATGGGAGGGAAATTCATGAGGAAGGGGACATATGTATACCAATGGCTGATTCATGCTGATGTTTGACAGAAAACAATAAAATTCCATATATCAATTATCTTTTGCTTAAAAAATAAATAAAATTTAAAAAAAGGATCTATAGGCTCTATTATGAAACTGCATTCTGGCACAGCATTGATGACCCTTCCAGGTAAAAGCAAACTGCTCTGGTAATTCCTGCAAATTAATACAAAGAAAAAAGGATTAGTCAGGTCAGTAGATCCATGCCAAATGTCAGATGTTTTGGTAAGCCAAATAATGGTCCCTAAAAGATGTCCAAGTCTCCACCCTGGAGCCTACAAATTGCTTACTTTATATGGCAAAAGGAATGCTGTAAGTGTGTAAGAATCTTGAGATGGGAAAATTATCTTGGATTATTCATATGGGTCCAGTGAATATAATTACAAGCATATTTATAAGAGAGTGAAAGAGAATCAGAAGCAGAGAAAATATGTGATGACAGAAGCAGAAACTCAACTGGCAAAAAGATGTAATACATTTTTGCTTTTATTTCCAATATTCTGGGAGGTGGGTCATAGAGGATCCTGCTGTGATGTATGTCGGAGAGTGTTTTGCCTATGTTCTCCTCTAGGAGTTTTATAGTTTCTGGTCTTACGTTTAGATCTTTAACCCATTTTGAGTTTATTTTTGTGTAAGGTGTTAGAAAGTGTTCTAGTTTCATTCTTTTACAAGTGGTTGACCAGTTTTCCCAGCACCACTTGTTAAAGAGATTGTCTTTAATCCATTGTATATTCTTGCCTCCTTTGTCAAAGATAAGGTGTCCGTATGTGCATGGATTTATCTCTGGGCTTTCTATTTTGTTCCATTGATCAATATTTCTGTCTTTGTGCCAGTACCATACTATCTTGATAACTGTGGCTTTGTAATAGAGCCTGAAGTCAGGTAGGTTGATTCCTCCAGTTCCATTCTTCTTTCTCAAAACCACTATGAGGTACCATTTCACGCCAGTCAGAATGGCTGCGATCCAAAATTCTACAAGCAATAAATGCTGGAAAGGGTGTGGAGAAAAGGGAACTCTCTTACACTGTTGGTGGGAATGCAAACTAGTACAGCCACTATGGAGAACAGTGTGGAGATTCCTTAAAAAACTGGAAATAGAACTGCCTTATGATCCAGCAATCCCACTGCTGGGCATACACACTGAGGAGGAAAGAGACACATGTACCCCAATGTTCATCGAAGCACTGTTTATAATAGCCAGGACATGGAAGCAACCTAGATGCCCATCAGCAGATGAATGGATAAGAAAGCAGTGGTACATATACACAATGGAGTATTACTCAGCCATTAAAAAGAATACACTTGAATCAGTTCTAATGAGATGGATGAAACTGGAACCTATTATACAGAGTGAAGCAAGCCAGAAAGAAAAACACCAATACAGTATACTAATGCATATATATGGAATTTAGAAAGATGGTAACAATAACCCTGTGTATGAGACAGCAAAAGAGACACCGATGTATAGATCAGTCTTATGGACTCTGTGGGAGAGGGAGAGGGTGGGGAGATTTGGGAGAATAGCATTGAAACATGTATAATATCATGCATGAAACGAGTCGCCAGTCCAGGCTCGATGCTCGGTACTGGATGCTTGGGGCTGGTGCACTGGGATGACCCAGAGGGAGGGTAGGGTAGGGAAGGGAGGAGAGAGGAGGGTTCAGGATGGGGAACATGAGTATACCTGTGGCGGATTCATTTCGATATTTGGCAAAACTAATACAATATTGTAAAGTTTAAAAATAAAATAAAATTAAAAAAAACAAAAACAACAACAACAAAAAAAGATGTAATACAGTAGCTTTAAAGATGGAGAAAAGGGCTATATACCAAAAAAAATATATGTGACTGCTAGAAGATGTAAAAGAAAAGGAAGAGATTCTCCCCTAAAGCTTTCAGAGAGAATATAGCCTGCAGACACCATGATTTTAGCCTGCTGAGACTGATTCTCAACTTCTGATCCTAAGAATTATAAGATACATTCATGTTGTTTTCAGTTGCTAAGTTTCTGGTTGTTTGCTAGAGCAGACCAAGGAATCTAAAATAATGGCTATGGTGATTTGTTTCTGTGAAAATGTCACATTTACAATTGAGTATTATTAGGTAATAAACCCTCTCCAACTATCCTACCCACCCCCAACCACCCCCCAAGCTTCTGCATTTCCTTCTCCAAATTATGCCAAGTTGCTCTGGTAATTGAGTCTCATCAACTTTAATCTACTTCTGAGTCCAAGTTTCAGTCCACCAACCAAGTTAATTTATACAGTCACATCAAGCTGCACAAGCTAACATTTACTCCAGATTCTTCCCTGGTGGCGCAGAGGGTAAAGCATCTGCCTGCAATGCAGGAGACCAGGGTTTGATCCCTGGGTCGTGAAGATCCCCTGGAGAAGGAACTGGCGACCCACTCCGGTACTCTTGCCTGGAAAATCTCATAGAGGAGAAGCCTGGTAGGCTACAGTCCATGGGGTTGCAAAGAGTTGCACACAACAGTGACTTCACTTTCACTTTCACTTTAGTAAATACACTGACTACAAGCATGACAGATAAAAGAACAGGTATTACTTCTAGGGCTGAGACAGAGCATCCAAGAAATAGCACCCTCTCATAAAACACACATACGGGCCTTGGGTTTTGGAGAAGGCAAAGATATAGCTCACCGGAGAGCAGAGAAATTGCTATGGTGATGATTCTGCCAGAAATCTGCTCCTCAGGGTGGTGGTGAAAGCTATTTATGGGGAAGTAACTCACCAGGGTATCAGAGGAAAGCAGTTGGTTACTAGATGCTGCTGGCTTCCATGCAAAGCAGGAACCAGGTTGTGGAGAAACCCGTAAGCACTGTAGGAGCCTGGTGTTAGAGGAAGCCCAGCACGACTGAAGTGACTTAGCAGCAGCACACTTGGAGGAGCGTGCCAAATGAGTATAACAGGGACAGGAAATCAAACCTTTATTCTCCAATGTCTTTTTCCCTCTACTGATAGATCTTGTGTCAGGTGTTAACAGGAAAATATTTAGAAGTGTCAGATTCATTTTCACAGAGCAGGCAAAAAGGGTGAGTTTATAGCTGAGAGACAATAAATCAATAACTGGCATATCATATTGAAAAACTAAAAATAAAAAATGATGGGATCATGTTAATATATGCAGTTTATGCAACCTCAGTTTCCAATGTTTTATAATATTAACACTTGTATGTCTAGAGAAAAACTTAGAATGATATATTCCATATATACATATATATATATATGTTTTACTTCATGAACATTTTCTGTCTACTCTTAGTATGATATTCAAACAAAATATTGCCAAAGTCTTGTCATTCATTTTCTTAGCCACGTTATTGAATTCACAGCATTTACAAATTCATAACGCTATTTCTTCCATTTGTTCTGCTATTTCTAGCTGTAAGCTCAATTTTAAATTAGAAAAAAATATGCTTATATAAGTGTTGCAAAATTGCACTTGCAGATCTTCAGGCACATTTTTCATAAATAAAAATAAGCATATTTCAGGCAGAGTCCCAAAACAGAGAAATGATGGAATTTGATCATGGGGGAAATCTCCTTTGGCTAAAAAGAAGCTAATCACACATTCATAAGAGAAACATCCATATTTTAGATGCTTATTTATAAGAAAATGCATGGTACATCCTAAAATAATACAGAAGACAAAAGCTATAGGAGATACGATTACACAGCATATACACTGGCACACATTATGTACATAATTTCTGGTAATAATTTTTTTTTTTGAAACCACTTAAGGTTAACACTGAGATGAATGTTTCCTAGTGATAGAAGATAATTATTTTTTACAATAAATAATATAATCAATGTGGTTTGATTACTTTTAATTCAAAGCAAAAATCTTGCTAGGATATATATTTATGCCCCAGAGTATCATTTAAAAATTATTCTATTAATATACAATTATTAGATATGAGTAACTAATGAACTGGTTAAAATATATATGACTTTAACAAGATTAGGTGGGAGGATGGTTTGCTCTTTAAACAGATACTATTTTATTATATTGTAATGTAAAAAGACTAGGTTAATATATTGGAAAACTTTGTTTCCTTTAAACCAGTAAATAAATGTGTGACTCAGATTATTAACATTATTGACTCCAAATTGTTATTTGTTAGTAATTTGGAAAAAGTTTTTTTTTTTTTTCTGGCAGATGCAATGAATTTAAATAAAAGACTAACCTGTAGAATATTTCTGTCATAGACTAGATTCATTATATATATGTTATAATTTTCTAATTATCAGAAATTATAGTTTGCAAATTGTCTCTGAAAAGTCTTTCAGATTTGAAAAGAAAAAATACTATATATGTATATATATTATATACATAATACTTTTTTAATGAAAACCATATATATTATTCTTAGAAAAATATGTTTCATCTGCATAATAAAATAATAGGAAGAAAGGTAATAAATGAATAAAATGTTTATACAAAAAGTTGTTTACATAGGTAATAGATCTTTTGATGCTACAATCTTGTTTGTAAATTATGAAAAGAACATGGATAAGAACATTCTTTTCTATTTTAATTAGCTGTCATTAAATATTTTCCATAAATCAGCTTTCTTATGAATACATCTGTGTAGATTTTATTATTTTCTTTGTAGAAAGTATAGAGGCCAGTGATTTATACTAATAAGGAAGCAAGCAAATACTATGAATGCTGATGGAATTAGAAATGATGGAAATTATGAGTATAATCACCTTCATTTTACCCTTACGGAAAGAAATTGTGTCAGAGTACTGCATAGCCCACAATGTAATGAAAAAAAGCATCTGAGCTGAATGCCTGCCTACTTCACATTAACTAGTCAAGGCTGAGTCACTACCACCACCCAGGTAAAAATTCAGTTCTACTTGATACTTGCTGTTACAAAATTAGAACAATAGAAAGAAGACATAGGCATCTATGAAACCACAGAGCTTCCAGTTAACTTTTTATTTTAATAGGTTAGTTTCCAATTGCTGCCTTAAAGGGAACTGTAATTCAACATCTATACCACTGCCACTTAAATGGCAGGAGTATTATTATCATTCCACTTATTTTCTAAATTTGGAAATAAATATAACCCTGTGAGAAACAAATGCCATTATCTTCCCCAGTAGTCACTTCATAAGAGACATATCTCCAACTATGATGAAACCAATTTAAGTTTCTGCTAAAAAAAAAAATCTTGATTAAATGAGTTTATATTCTCTTCCCACTTTTTTAAAGGGACTATAAGTCTTTTAGAGAAGAGTTTCTAAGAGTTTTCATTTCTGAAACTCCTAAGTTTCATTCAAAACTTAACTCTAAGACAAGATACTCTTGTCTAACAGTGATAGAATTTTGTGATAGAATTTATAGACCTAATTAAAGTTCACAGTAATTGAGAGTACAAAAGTTTAAGTAAAGTCTAGGCAGTTAAGCCAATATATGTACTTCTTTAAATAAAGTTTGCATAATTATTGTTATATTTTGCCTTGTATATTTTCTCTTGTTTATTTTCTTCTACCTAAAGTCAAAACAAATAAATGAATTATAAACTCCGGAACAGGAAATTTAAGTGAATAAAGCAAATTTGTCCTTGCAATTGCCTCACACCACTTTAAGAAGTTATATGAAACATTTGGCTAAAGTAAAAGAATGGACCTAATTCAGTACGAACAGGACTCTACCCCACCTAAGTTTCAATGTAAATTTTACCTACTGAAAAAAAATCTAGTGCTTTGAAGAACCAAAAGTATCTGCTGCTAAGTCGCTTCAGTCGTGTCCGACTCTGTGTGACCCCATAGACTGTGGCAGCCCACCAGGCTCCTCCATCCCCGGGATTCTCCAGGCAAGAACACTGGAGTGGGTTGCCATTTCCTTCTTCAATGCATGAAAATGAAAAGTGAAAGTGAAATCTCTCAGTCGTGTCCGACTCTTAGCGACCCCATGGACTGTAGCCCACCAGGCTCCTCCGTCCATGGGATTTTCCAGGCAAGAGTACTGGAGTGGGGTGCCATAACCTTCTCTGAAAGTATCTGAGCTTTCAATTAAAGAACAGGAATGAATTATTAGAGAAAAATAATTAGAATATAATTAAGATATATTTATCAAATTATTTCTAAGGTATCAAATTCTAGCCTACAGACTCTTTCACTTATATCAAGTATTTTAAAAATTTGTGTAAGGAAAATATGTGATTTATATCTATATGTTTAATGAGAATATTTTTATAAAATTATCTTTTATAACAATGAAATCTTAATAAAAATTTAAGAGTTACTATTTAGATCACTTGGTCATATCATACTCTCAATAATTATTATAATAACTATTATTATACATACATCCTCTTATACCCTTTGGTGGTGGTTTAGTTGCTAAGTTGTGTCTGAGTCTTTGTGACACCATCGACTAGCCTGTCGGACTCCTCTGTCCATGGGATTCTCCAGGCAAGAATACTGGCAGGGTTGCCATTTCCTTCTCCTGGGGATCTTCCCGACTCAGGGATCAAACCCAATCTCTTGCACTGTGGGCAGATTCTTTACCAACTGAGCTACAAGGGAAGCCCACAAATATATAAAATTATATATGTATAAAGTTATATAATATTATACATTATATGTATAAATAATCTATACATATTGATATATGTGTATTAGCTAAATTATTTAGTATAATAGTACAATCATATAAATAGAGTAAATAAGTCAAATTATTATGTTATATGCATAATGTGTACCTTATAATTACTAAACATATATATTATATATAACTACTGATTACATGGGACTTCTCAGGTAGCACTCGTGATAAAGAACCTGCATGGCAATGCAGGAGATGTAAGAGACTCGGGTTTGATCCCTGGGTCAGGAAGATCCCCTAGAGGAGAAAATGTCAACCCACTCCAGTATTCTTTCCTGGAGAATCCCATGGACAGAGGAGCCTGGTTATAGCCCATAGGGTCACAAAGAACTGGACATGAAGTGACATAGCATGCAGGCACTGATTACATATTCTCCTATATTCTTTATGTATATAAAATTATAATGTATAAAATTATATATTGATTAATAATAAGTTATCTGAGAAGGTAAAATTTCAGCAGAGACTTGAATAAATTGTGTGAGCCTTTGAAAAACTCGGAAATGAGAATTCAGGTAAAGCAAGTGTCAGGGTTCCAGGGGCAGAAGTCAGCTTGGTAGTGGTCAAGGAAAAAGAAGTCCAGTGTGACAAAAGCATAACTTGTGAAATAAAAGAAGTAGAAAATCAGGATATAAAGAAAACCAGATTTTAGATTTTTAGGGCCTTATATGCCATAGTAAGGATGTGTATTTTACTTAACATGTGATGAAAGTCTTTGTAGAATTTTAAGAATGGAAATCATGGAATGACTTACATCTTTATAGGATCACATGGACTGTAAAATATTCCACAAGCATCTCAGATTGACAGCAATGAAAACAGTGAGAAAGTTATGTCAGTGGTTATTTTCAGCGGACTGAAGTAGTGGAGAAACCAGTATATGGTTATAGTCAGCTTCTTTTCATTCAAACATTTTCAGATAATGTAATCAATATATTTTGCTGAAATGATATATAGGTTTAAGAGTCAAAGTTAAAACCAAATGCATTTTAGTAAATGTTTCAGTGATATTTTAAAACTGATTTAGGGAGAACTCAAGGAAGAATTTAGTTTTTGGTCTAGTAAGCTTGGAAAAACAGACTTCTAATCAGATATTAAGAAAAGAGAAAACATGAAAAATCTTTAAAATCCATGGAAATTTAAAAGTTCTTCATCTCCTATAATAGCCAGGAAAGAAATGTCAGGCTGAATCTGAGAGTAAGAGAGAGTGAGTTAGATTGCCAGTTAATGCCCCCTCACCCCACTCCACATTCCAAATCTCCTGTGCTAAAATCAGGATGCTGGTTTGGAGAAGGCAATGGCAACCCACTCCAGTACTTTTGCCTGGAAAATCCCATGGACGGAGGAGCCTGGTAGGCTGCAGTCCATGGGGTCACTAGAGTCGGACACGACTGAGCGACTTCACTTTCACTTTTCACTTTCATGCATTGGAGAAGGAAATGGCAACCCACTCCAGCGTTCTTGCCTGGAGAATCCCAGGGACGGGGGAGCCTGGTGGGCTGCCGTCTATGGGGTCGCACAGAGTCGGACACTACTGAAGCGACTTAGCAGCCCCAGGGAAGAAATAGGACCCTAAAACATGGGGTGAGGAAATTTAGGCAGACATAGATAAGGCTAAGAGTATCAAACTCACAAATTTCACCAAGCCTCCCTTGCCACTAGAGGTGGACATCCCTCCTCTTTTTGAAGGAACCAGTCCTCTTCTATGTGAAAGACTTCCCATAACTTCATCTGGAGAAGTTGCTCCAAAAGTTGAAGATTGTTTTCATCAGAATCTACCATTACCATTTTCGTTGCCCCCAAGCCTTCAGTAATAGTCTTCCCAGAATACCCTAGCATGACAGATAAAGGCCTATGTGTGGAAATAGGCCTATATAGGAAAGACAGGATTTCACAAATCTGTTCTGTAAGGAGTATGAGGTACATAGTGAGGATATTATAAGGGTGAGAGAGCAAGTTGGACAAAATAGAAGGCTCAATCGGCTGCATTCCTTGTCATTAATGTACCTTAGGGAGAAGGAAATGGCAACCCACTCCAGTGTTCTTGGCTGGAGAATCCCAGGGACCGGGGAGCCTGGTGGGCTGCTGTCTATGGGGTCGCACAGAGTCGGACACGACTGAAGCGACCTAGCAGCAGCAGCAGCAGCAGCAGTGTACCTTATCCAAAATTTTGAATTTAATGGATTGGACTGAACACCTGGGAGAGATGTAATTATGAGAGATGTAACTATGTTAGTTAATTAAGGCCTGGACTCAATAAGACCTACAGTTAATGAGGTAAAAATTTGGAACTTTCCTGGCACACTATAAAAGAGTTTAAAGGCTCAGGAAATGGGCTGTACCACAGCCTAGTCATTATCCTGCCCCTGTCCCACGTTGTGGAGGGGATATTTACAAAATTATTTTTAGGATGGATAAAACTATAGGGAATATTGCAATATCCTGCTGGTGCTGGCAGGAGCTGTTAACACCTCCAGGGCCACAGGGAAATGTGTTTATATGAAACAAGAATTAATGAGATGAAAAACACCTAATGGAGACTTGTTTACTTAAGTGAGTTGGCTTACAACAAGCTAGACAAGCTCATAATGAGATATTTTGAAATGAATTATTTGATTGTGAAAATTACAATTGCATTAGAATGTGTCACTTCTGCACTTAGCACTTGCTTTCTATAAACCATGGTTTCTCTCTCATTCCAGACCTCTCTCCAACCCTGACATACACAAGGTACTTGGTTTATGAACTTTAATATTTTATTTTCCATTTTGAGTTTTATTTTAAAATCTATATCTAGAATCATATCAAAATGGGGATAATAGTCTCTACTACATAAGGTGCTTGTAAGGACTAAAAGACATAATACCTGCAAAGTACTTAGAATGGTTTACTCCATAAATCTCAACTTTTATTAGCACTAATAGGATTATGTCTATTACAAAAGCTGCAGTATCAGCCAGGTCAGTCTTTTAAGTTTCACTTGATTGTATCATTTCACTTTTATCTCCATATTTATATTACAATCTGTCTTAAAGAAATCAATAAAATCATATTTAGCTTTCTAGATCTAAATAAATTAGCTCAAATTCAATTAATTATTACTTCTTTTTTATATTATTCACTTGGCATGATAATTATTTTTATTGCTAAAATGATTTTTGTATATATAGCTAATAATTGTTAAAGAAAACTGGAACTCAACAGTAGATAGAGTGATTTAAAAAATTGTTTCATTCAGGAAGTATCACAACAAGTGCAAGAGACCTCAGGATAGAATTCAATTCCATATATGACATGGACGAAAGGAAATGTAACCAAGCAGGGTGGTGATCACTGGATGAAAAATCAAGAGAAAATATCAAGATTAGGGGAGATTTCAGTTAAATAGATTAGCAGGATTCTTGTTAAAGATAGGCAAGGGTGATCAGATATCACTCGGAGGATGGTAGGAGATGTGGAATTTGATTAGACATCAAGGGTGGAGGCTTCTGGCTGGACTGAAATCGGCTAAATTTGAGCCATGTATGCCCCACAGGACAGATGCCAAAGTCAAGACTTAGAGGAGTTTGAGGAGCCCACCTGAAGTTAAGTCAGAGATTAATAAGTGGACACCTGCTTCTGAGTCCTGAGGGCAGTCAATCAGGAAGATTCTAGATGCTCGGTTGGAAGCAGCTTTGGTGGAGTTGGTGAGGATGGCAGTGGCAATTCAGTGGATATCCTTGGTGTGCAGTTGAATGGGTTTGATGAATGGGTGTTCCAGCAAACTTTCTGAGTGTTCCACAGCAAGAGGGCTGAGGTTGCTCATAAAGGATTAGTTTTTGTGATTTTTTTTTTTTAATTCATCAATTCAGCTTCAGTTTACAGGGTTTCAGGGAAAAAGTAGCTTTAATTCTCAGGGATGCCATATCATGGGAATGAGAGGAAAAATTGGAAATGCTATTAATAATTACTAACAGAATTAGTTAGTAATTGTGGATTTAGAAAAGGCAGAGGAACCAGAAATCAAATTGCCAACATCCATTAGATCATTGAAAAAATAAGAGAGTTCCAGAAAAACATCTATGTCTGCTTTATTGACTATGCCAAAGTCTTTGACTGTGTGGATCACAACAAACTGTGAAAAATTCTTAAAGAGATGGAACTACCAGACCACCTTACCTGCCTCCTGAGTAATCAGTAGGTAAGTCAAGAGGCAACAGTTAGAACCAGCCATGAAACAACCAACTGGTTCCAAATTGGGAAAGGAGTATGTCAAGGCTGAAATTGTCACCCTGCTGACTTAACTTATATGCAGAGTCCATCATGAGAAATGCTGGGCTGGATGAAGCACAAGCTGGAATCAAGATTGCCGGGAGAAATATCAATAACCTCAGATATGCAGATAACACCACCCTTATGGGAGAGAGTGAAGAAGAACTAAAGAGCCTCTTGATGAAAGTGAAAGAGGAGAGTGAAAAAGTTGGCTTAAAACTCAATATTCAAAAACTGAGATCAATGGACATGAGTTTGAACAAGTTCTGAGAGTTGGTGTTGGACAGGGAAGGCTGGCATGCTGCATTCCCTGGGGTCACAAAGAGTTGGACATAACTGAGCGACTAAACTGAACTGAACAGAATTAATACCAGATCAACTTACAGGTAAATAAAGAAGTAGAAAGTAATATAGTTTACGAAGTGGAAAAAAAGTACCTTAGAGAAAATGAACAGAATTATAGCCTAGGCAATGGCACCTCACTCCAGTACTCTTGCCTGGAAAATCCCACGGATGGAGGAGCCTGGTAGGCTGCAGTCCATGGGGTGGCTGAGAGTCAGACACAACTAAGCGACTTCACTTTCACTTTTCACTTTCATGCACTGGAGAAGGAAATGGCAACCCACTCCAGTGTTCTTGCCTGGAGAATCCCAGGGACAGGGGAGCCTGGTGGGCTGCCAGACGTCTATGGGGTCGCATAGAGTTGGGCACGACTGAAGCGATTTAGCAGCAGCAGCAGCAGCAATCTACATAAGTGTCTTATAGCTTCCCATTGAATCATAAAAAAATAAAAAAATTGTCCCCATAGTCACCCCTCTTTTGATTCTTGTTTACCAAGTAAATGTGATCTCATCAGATTTGGCCTGGTTTTTTAGACAAGCGGAACAAGAATAGTAACTGACCAGATAAGCCTTTTTAAGTTTGCTTTGCTGAAACATTTCATAAAGAATCTCAGATTAGACTTTTAAAAGCCTCTTGAGCCTAGATCACCACATCAAGAACTCACGACCAAACTTTGCATTACCTACAGATTTGGGTGTTTTTGTTTTTTCTTGATGTCCCAAAACAGCCTAACCTTCCTGGACCTGTGAGGAGGTAACCTTCAGTATTCATCTCTATGGCTAGGAATTCTATAAGCCAGGTACCAGGCCAGTTTTTCCAAAGGGGACTTATAAGCATTGGTTCCCTATGGCAAAACCAATACAATATTGTAAAGTAATTAGCCTCCAATTAAAATAAATAAATTTAAATTAAAAAAAAGTCAACCATTGATCTTTAAAGCTATCTGGTCAGATCAGGATCTTTGAATTATTTTCAAATATGGTATTTCAGGAAAACTTTGGCAACATAATTGATATTTCTAATTATATCTTGTTACAAGGAAGAGAGATTCTCATTGAACTTCCACAAATATATTTTTAATAGACCTGTGGCAGATTCATTTTGATATTTGGCAAAACTAATACAATTATGTAAAATTTAAAAATAAAATAAAAAAAAAAGAATATGTCATTCAAATTTTAAAATTCTGGAGGAGCAGAGTGAAAGATAAATGATTCATTTTTGTTTATAAAAGTATAATCTACTGATTTTTTTAGGTCTTAAGAGAAAAGTGAAAGTGAATGTTGCACAGTTGTGTGCAGTCGTGTCTGACACTTTGCGACCCCATGGACTATACAGTCCATGGAATTCTCTAGGCCAGAAAACTGCAGTGGGTAGCTTTTCCCTTCCCTAGGGGGATCTTTCCAACCCAGGGATCAAACCCAGGTCTCCTGCACTGCAGGCAGATTCTTTACCAGCTGAGCCACAAGGGAAGACCAAGAATACTGGAGTGGGTAGCCTATCCCTTCTCCAGTGGATCTTCCTGACTCAAGAATTGAACCAGGGTCTCCTGCAGAAAAGGGTGCCTTATATACAGAAAATAGAACATTAAAGAACTAGCAATATCTCAAAGAAAAACTGTAATCATCTTTTATTAGTCCATTCAGTAGCATGTAATTTATTCTTATTCTGCCTGATCTTGGGTTAACAGTTTTATGACTCCATTAATTCTTCACAGAGTTCTGGAAATCTGTACTCAGTCCAATGGTATGCTTTTAAGATTAAACAATGCTGTCAGAAGGCTGTGCATTAGATATCTGTCATAGTCCTTTCAATGGTCCCTGAGACAGTCACTTGCTGTTGAATAGGAAGCATTCTGGCCATAAATGATTGCAAATTCATTCAAAGAGAATCAGAGTAGGACAGAGAATATTTGTCAGTGACAAATAAAAATGGCCATGACCATGTCAAAAGATATGAGCGTTCACAGGACAAAAAAAATCTGGTTATTCCCATGACATAAAACATTTTAAAATAATAATTGGAATTATGACTGATAACATCCTACTGAAACTATCATGGGTAGTGACAAAAAATTCATATACTTTTTAAATACTTATATTAATAATGTTTACCCATGTCAATATAACCTGGGGTAGGTTAAGGCACCACTTTGTATGTGATAATGCCTTTATATGTAACTTGGCATATCAAATAAACCTAATAGCTTAGACTCTCCTTTTTCTTTAAATGTAAGGGAAAAAATCATTTAGATTTTTCCAAGAGCTCTCTGGGAGATTTGAAAGTCAGTTTGAGAACAAAAAGGGTTAATTTAGAAATTGATTTTGGAAAGTTGTCAAAAAGTAAAAAATTTTGAATACTTGATTAAATAGTATCAGAGATCACATAAAAATATTAGTTTATCTTAAATAACTGAGAACATGATAAAGTTTAACATAAATCACAGGAAAATATTCTAATAAGATATAAAATCTTGGACTTCTAGACAGATTACTTTAAAAGCTATACAAAAATATTTCATCATCTTTTATTAATAGTAGGCAAACAATCCAAGAAAACTTTGCTGTTTCAACATTGAGAAAACCAAACTCTAGTTTTGTATCAGTCCACTACTGAACTCTATCTATGGATGTTTTTCTAGTCCAGAAAAACATCTATTTCTGCTTTATTGACTATACCAAAGCCTTTGACTGTGTGGATCACAATAAACTGTGGAAAATTCTGAAAGAGATGGGAATACCAGAGCACCTTACCTGCCTCTTGAGAAACCTATATGCAGATCAGGAAGCAATAGTTAGAACTGGACATGGAACAACAGACTGGTTCCAAATAGGAAAAGGAGTACATCAAGGCTGTATATTGTCACCCTGCTTATTTAACTTATATGCATTCTCATTTATAATGAGAAACGCTGGGCTGGAAGAAGCAGAAGCTGGAATCAAGATTGCCAGGAGAAATATCAATAACCTCAGATATGCAGATGACACCACCCTTATGGCAGAAAGTGAAGAGGAACTCAAAAGCCTCTCGATGAATGTGAAAGAAGAGGGTGAAAAAGTTGGCTTAAAGCTCAACATTCAGAAAACCAAGATCATGGCATCTGGTCCCATCACTTCATGGGAAATAGATGGGGAAACAGTGGAAACAGTGTCAGACTTTATTTTGGGGGGCTCCAAAATATCTGCAGATGGTGACTGCAGCCATGAAATTAAAAGACATTTACTACTTGGAAGAAAAGTTATGACCAACCTAGGCAGCATATTGAAAAGCAGAGACATTACTTTGCCAACAAAGGTCCGTCTAGTCAAGGCTATGGTTTTTCCAGTGGTCATGTATGGATGTGAGAGTTGGACTGTGAAGAAAGCTGAGCACCAAAGAATTGATGCTTTTGAACTGTGGTGTTGGAGAAGACTCTTGAGAGTCCCTTGGACTGAAAGGAGATCCAACCAGTCCATTCTGAAGGAGATCAGCCCTGGGATTTCTTTGGATGGAATGATGCTAAAGCTGAAACTCCAGTACCTTTGGCCACCTCATGCAAAGAGTTGACTCATTGGAAAAGACTCTGATGCTGGGAGGGATTGGGGGCAGGAGGAGAAGGGGACGACAGAGGATGAGATGGCTGGATGGCATTACTGACTCGATGGATGTGAGTCTGAGTGAACTCTGGGTGTTGGTGATGGACAGGAAGGCCTGGTGTGCTGCAATTCATGAGGTCTCAAAGAGTCAGACATGACTGAGTGACTTAACTGAACTGAACTGAACAGACAACTATTTGCCTTTTGCATTTGTTTTTTTTTTTTTTGTGGAAGGTCTTGATCCCTGCCTCCTGGACAATGTCATGAACCTCCATCCATAGTCCTTCAGCCCCCCTATCATATCTAATCCTTTGAATCTATTTGTCACTTCCACTGTATAATCATAATGAATTTGATTTAGATCATGCCTGAATGGTCTAGTGGTTTTCCCTACTTTCTTCAATTTAAATCTGAATTTTGCAATAAGAAGTTCATGGTCTATGCCACAGTCAGCTCCGGGTCTTGCTTTTGCTGACTGTGTAGAACTTCTCCATCTTTGGCTGCAAAGAATATCATCAGTCTGATTTCAGTGTTGGCCATCTGGTGATGTCCATGTGTAGAGTCTTCTCTTGTGTTATTAGAAGAGAGTGTTTGGTATGACCAGTGCATTCTCTTGGCAAAACTCTATTAGTCTTAGCCCTGCTTCATTCTGTACTCTAAGGCCTAATTTGGCTGTTATCTAGATATTTATTGATGTCTTACTTTTGCATTCTAGTCCCCTATAATGGGTGTGGGTGTTACCTCTTCTTTAACCATGGTGGCTCAGACAGTAAAGAATCCACCTTCAGTGCAGGAGACCTGGGTTTGATCCCTGTGTTGAGAAGATCCTCTGGAGGAGGTCAGGGCACCCCACTCCAGTATTCTTACCTGGAGAATTCCCTCATACCGAGGTGCCTGGCAGGCTACAGTCCATGGGATTGCAAAGAGTCAGAACCAACTGAGCAACTAAACACAGCACAGCTTAACCATTTGATAGAATTAACCTGTGAAGCCATCTGGCTCTGGGTTTTTACTTGTTGGAAGATTTTTAATCACAGTTTTAAATTCAGTGTTTGTTACTTGCCCCTTGATATTTTCTAATTCTTCCTGATTCAGTCTTGGAAGATTGTACTTTCCTAAGAATGTGGCCATTACTTCCAGGTTGTCTATTTCATTGGTATATAGTGGCTGGCAGTAGTCTCTTAGGATTCTTTATATTTCTGTGGTGTCGGTTGCAACTTCTCTTTTTTCATTTTTAATTTTATTAAGTTGTCCCCTTTTTGCCCTTAATTAGAACACTTGTTAACACCATACACAAAAATAAACTCAAAATGGTTTAAAGACCTAAATGTAAAAGCAGACATTACAAAACTCTTAGAGGAAAACATAGGCAGAACTCTATTTGACATAAATTACAGCAAGATCTTTTTTCACCCACCTCCTAGAGTAATGAAATAAAATAAAATAAACAAATGGGACTTAATTAAACTTAAAAGCTTTTGAACAGCAAAGGAAACCATAAACAAGATGAAAAGACAATCCTCAGAATGGGAAAAAATATTTTCAAATGAAACAACTGACAAAGATTGATCTCCAGAATAGACAAGCAGCTCATGCAGCTCAATAACAAAACAGACAACTCAATCAAACAAATGGGCAGAAGACCTAAACAGACATTACTCCAAAGAAGATACTCAGATGGTCAACAAACACATGAAAAGATGTGCATCATCGCTCCTTATTAGAGAAATGCACATTAAAAGTTCAATGAAGTATCCCCTCACATTGTCAGAATGGCCATTATAAGAAAATCTACAATCAATGTTGGAGAGGATGTGCAGAGAAGCGAACCTTCTTGCACTGCTGGTGGGAATGTAAACTGATAATAATTACTATGGAGGATGGTTTGAGGTTCCTTAAAAACTAGGAATAAAACTACAATATGACTTGCAATCCCACTACTGGGGGTATATTCTGAGAAAACTATAATTCAAAAAGATACATGCACCCCAATGTTCATTACAGCACTATTTATTAAATATAATAACCAGGACATGGAAGCAATCTAAATGTCCATAAACACATGACTTGATAAAGAATATGTAGTTTTCATTCGAATCCCAAAGAAAGGCAATGCCAAAGAAAGCTCAAACTACCATACAACGCACTCATCTCACACACTAGTAAAGTAATGCTTAGAATTCTCCAAGTCAGGCTTCAGCAATAAGTGAACTGTGAACTTCCAGATGTTCAAGATGGTTTTATAAAAGACAGAGGAACCAGAGATCAAATTGCCAAAATCCGCTGGATCGTCAAAAAAGCAAAGAGTTCCAGAAAAACATCTATTTCTGCTTTATTGACTGTTCCAAAGCCTTTGACTGTGTGGATCACAATAAACTGTGGAAAATTCTGAAAGAGATGGGAATACCAGACCACCTGATCTGCCTCTTGAGAAACCTGTGTGCAGGTCAGGAAGCAACAGTTAGAACTGGACATGGAACAACAGACTGGCTCCAAATAGGAAAGGGAGTATGTCAAGGCTGTATATTCTCACCCTGCTTATTTAACTTATATGAAGAGTGCATCATGAGAAATGCTGAGCTGGAGGAAGCACAGGTTGGCATCAAGATTGCCGGGAGAAATATTGATAACCTCAGATACGCAGATGACACCATCCTATGGCAGAAAGTGAAGAACTAAAGAACCTCTTGATGAAAGTTAAAGAGGAGAGTGAAAAAGTTGGCTTAAAGTTCAACATTCAGAAAACTAAGATCATGGCATCCGGTCCCATCACTTCATAGCAAATAGATGGGGAAACAGTGGAAACAGTGGCTGACTTTATTTTTCTAGGCCCCCAAATCACTGCAGATGGTGATCACAGCCACGAAATTAAAAGACGCTTACTCCTTGGAAGAAAAGTTATGACCAACCTAGACAGCATATTAAAAAGCAGAGACATTACTTTGCCAACAAAGTTCCATCTAGTCAAGGCTATGGTTTTTCCAGTGGTCATGCATGGATGTGAGAGTTGGAAAGAAAGCTGAGCACAGAAGAATTGATGCTTTTGAACTGTGGTGTTGGAGAAGACTCTTGAGAGTCCCTTAGACTGCAAGGAGATCCAACCAGTCCATCCTAAAGGAGATCTGTCCTAGGTGTTCATTGGAAGGACTGATGTTGAAGCTGAAACTCCAATACTTTGGCCACCTTATGTGAAGAGCTGACTCGTTGGAAAAGACTCTGATGCTGGGAAAGATTGAGGGCAGGACAAGAAGGGGACGATGGAGGATGAGATTGTTGGATAGCATCACTGACTCAATGGACATGGGTTTGGGTGGACTCTGGGAGTTGGTGATGGACAGGGAGGCCAGGAAGTGGTGCAGTCCATGGGGTCGCAAAGAGTTGGACATTACTGAGCAACTGAACTGAATTGAAGTGCATATATACAATGGAATATTACTCATCCATTAAAAGGAATAAAAGAAGGTGATTTGTAGTGATGCGGATGAACCTAGAGTCTATCACACAGAGTGAAGTCAGAGAGAAAAAATAAATATTGTATATTAATCCATATATATAGAATCTAGAAAAATGGTACTGATTAACATATTTGCAGGGAAGAATAGAGACACATAGAGAATGGACTTATGGACACAAGGCAGGAAGAAGAGGAGAGGATGAATTGAGAGTGTAGCACTGACATGTATACATCACTATATGTAGGATAGATAGCTAGTGGTAAGTTGCTGCATAACACAAAGAGTTAACTTTGCTGATGACCTAAACAGGTGGAATAGAGTTTGGGGTGGGGGGGAGGCACAAGAGGGAGAGGATATCCAACACTTTGCAACCCCATGGACTGCGCTACTTCCAGGCTTCCCTGTCCATCACCAACTCCCAGAGCTTACTCAAACTCATTTCCATTGAGTCAGTGATACCATCCAACCACCTCATCCTCTGTCACCCCTTCTCGTCTCACCTTCAATATTTCCCAGCATCAGGGTCTTTTCCAATGAGTCAGTTATTTGTATCAGGTGGCCAAAGTACTGGAGATTCAGCTTTAGCATCAGTCCTTCCAATGAATATTCAGGATTGGTTTCCTTTAGGATTAACTGGTTGGATCTCTTTGCAGTCCAAGAGTCTCCCAAGAGTCTTCTCCAACACCACAGTTCAAAAGCATCAATTCTTCATTGCTTAGCTTTGTTTATAGTCCAACTCTTACATCCATACATGACTACTGGTAAAACCATAGCTTTGAATAGATGGACCTTTGTTGGCAAAAGTGATGTCTCTGCTTTTTAATGTGTTGTCTAGGTTGGTCATAGCTTTTCTTCAAGTGAGCAAACATCTTTTAATTTCATGACTGCAGTCACCATCTGCAGTGATTTTGGAGCCCAAGAAAATCAAGTTTCTCACTGTGTCCATTGTTTCCCCATCTATTTGCCATGAACTAATGGGACTACATGCCATGATCTTAGTTTTCTGAATGTTGAATTTTAAGCAAACTTTTGGACTCTCCTCTTTCACTTTCATCAAGAGGCTCTTTAGTTCTTCTTAACTTTCTGCATATCTGAGGTTTTTGATGTTTCTCCCAACAATCTTGATTACAACCTGTGCTTCATCCAGCCTGGCATTTCACATGATGTACTCTGCATGTAAGTTAAATAAGCAGGGTGACAATATATGGCCTTGATGTACTCCTTTCCCTCTTTGGAACCATTCTGTTGTACCATGTCCAGTTCTAACTGGTGCTTCTTGACCTGCATACAGATTCCTCAGGAGGAAAGTCAGGTGGTCTGGTATTCCCATCTCTTTAAGAATTTTCCAAAGCTTATTGTCATTCCACACAGTCAAAGGCTTTGGCGTAGTCTGTCAGTCAGTCAGTCAGTTCAGTCACTCAGTCTTGTCTGACTCTGTGACCCCATGGACTGCAGCACACCAGGCTTCCCTGTCCATCTCCAGCTCCCAGAGTTTTCAGACTCGTGTCCATTGTGTTGGTAATGCCATCCAACCATTTCATCCTCTGTCATCGCCTTCTCTTCCTGCCTTCAGATGGCATAGTCAATAAAGCAGAAGTAGATGGTTTACTGGAACTCTCTTGCTTTCTTGATGATCCAACAGATGTTGGCAACTTGATCTCTGGTTCCTCTGCCTTTTCTAAATCCAGCTTGAATATCTGGAAGTTCATGGTTCATGTACGATAGAAGCCTGGCTTGGAGAATTTTGAACATTAATGCTAGTGTGAGAAATTAATGCAGTTGTTCAGTAGTTTTAACATTCTTTGCCATTGCCTTGGAATGAAAACTGACCTTTCCTAGTCCTGTGGCCACTGCTGAGTTTTCCAAATTTGCTGGCTATTGAGTGCAGCACTTTCACAGCATCATCTTTTAGGATTTGAAATCGCTCAACTGGAATTCCATAACCTCCACTAGCTTTGTTCATAGCAATGCTTCCTAAGGCCCACTTGACTTTGCATTTGAGGGTGTCTAGCTTTGGTGAGTGTTCACACCATCATGGTTATCTGGGTCATGAGGATCTTTTTGTATAGTTCTTCTGTGTATTCTTGTCACTTCTTCTTAATATCTTCTGCTTCTGTTAGGTCCATACCATTTCTGTCCTTTATCGTGCCCATCTTTTCATGAAATGTTCCCTTGGTATCTCTAATTTCCTTGAAGAGATCTCTAGTCTTTCCCATTCTATTATTTTCCTCTGTTTCTTTGCATTGATCACTAAGGAAAGCTTTCTTATCTCTCCTTGATATTCTTTGAAAGTCTGCATTCAAATGGGTATATCTTTCCTTTTCTCCTTTGCTTTCAGTCAGTCTTCTTTTCACATCTATTTGTAAGGCCTCCTCAGACAACAATTTTGCCTTTCTGCCTTTCTTTTTCTTGGGGATGGTCTTGATCACTGCCTCTTGGACAATGTCACAATCCTCCTTCCATAGTTCTTCAGGCACCCTATCACATCTAATTCCTTGAATCTGTTTGTCACTTCTACTGTATAATCGTAAGGGATTTGATTTAGGTCATGCCTGAATGGTCTAGTGGTTTTCCCTACTTTCTTTAATTTAAGTCTGAATTTGGCAATAAAGAGTTCATGTTCTGAGCCACAGTCAAATCCAAGTCTTGTTTTTGCTGACTATATAGAGCTTCTCCATCTTTGGCTGCAAAGAATATAATCAATCTGATTTTGGTATTGACCGCTGGTGATATCCATGTGTAGAGTATTCTCTTGTGTTGTTGGAAGAGGGTGTTTGCTATGACCAGTGCATTCTCTTGGCAAAACTCTGTTTTTTGACCTGCCTCGTTTTGTACTCCAAGGCCAAATTTGCCTGTTACTGCAGATATCTCTTAACTTCCTACTTCTCATTCCAGTCTTTAATGAAAAGAACATCTTTTTGCATGTTAGTTCTAGAAGTCTTGTAGGTCTTCACAGAACCATTCAGCTTCAGCTTCTTCAGTATTACTGGTCAGGGCATATATATGTGTGTGTATATATTCTTCAGCATTACTGGTCAGGGCATATATATGTGTGTGTGTGTGTATATATATATATATATATATATATATATATATACACACACATATCTGATACACATTGTAGAGCAGAAACTAGTATAACATTATAAAGCATGTATACTCCATTTTTTTAATTAAATAAAATTTTAGCAACACATCAGATGAACAGAGTAATATACTCTTGTCCTTGCTTTACTTTATGTTTGTGTGTGAATTGTGTTTATTGGAGCTTCCTTGGTGGCTCAGCTAGTAAAGACTTTGTCTGCAATGCAGGAGACCCAGGTTGGGAAGATTCCTTGGAGAAGGAAATGGCAAGCCACTCCAGTTATTCTTGCCTGAGGAATCCCATGGACAGAGACGCCTGGTGGGGTACAGTCCTTGGGGTCACAAAGAGTTGGACACAACTGAGTAACTTCACTTTTTCTTTCTTTCTTGTGTTTATAGCAGATGGAACAAGTTAAGAGTACCTGTTCAATGTGAAAGCTACAGCCTTTTACCAGTATTTATGAAGGTGATTTTTTTAAGATTTTCTTTGCCCTAACAAGTAATCTTTTGGAGACTGTGGGCTTTGTTTTAGGTAAGAGACTAAGGGAACAACAAATAGCTCTGGATGTTTCCAAAGCTCATATGAATAGATAAAGTATCCAGTGTGTTTCTATGTAGTGCTTTTTTTTTTTTTTTTCCCCCTTTTGTTTCATTCATCCTCAAGAATTTGCTTTGGGAGGTTCCTCAGTTTCTTGAGAGATATGATGTAGGCAGGTAACTGAGGGTGTGTATAATGGGAAAGGGAAAGTCTGACAAAGAGATGGAGGAGTTAGAGGTTTGAAGCAGGATATAACAGAGAACTCAAGGGAGGTTAAGGGAAGACTGAAGGTGATAAAAGGAGAGAGGAACAGAAGATGGGAAGGGAAAGTTCCTCGTGGAGCCAGTTTTGGGAGATCTTAAATCCCAGAGATTACTGACGTTTCATGCTATTATTTGTAAAGTTATATCAACAACAAAGGGAAAAGGCCAATGGTGCATGAAGTCAATATGGTTTCAAGAATGGGGTGTTCAATTACTAGAGACATTTCCATGGTAAAAGCATGACCAAGACAACAAAGATGCCTCACAAAGAGATAGGAAAACTTCTCCAGAACAGGAGCTGGTGAGTGAGTTACCACATGAGAAAAACAGAAAGAATTTTCCAGACCAAGGAGTCATGAAATGAATTCTTACTTGAAACAATGAGCCAAGAAAAATTTCCAGTCTATGAGTCACACTGTGAATCACCACACCAAACAAAGAGCTAGCAAGAAAGACATTTCTCTAGCCCAGTAGGTACCTTTCAAACAAGGAAGCCTGGACCTCTAATCCATCTTCAGGGAATAACTGGCACCTTAGGAATCAAAATCTGTCTTTACTGTGCTTCAGTGGACTGTCATTTAGAGCACTGGCTTGGGAGACAGACTCATCAACTTATCCCTGATCAATCAGCCAGGAGTGAAGACAAAAGCTTCAAAGGCATGCATTCGGGTTCCTGGATGAGAGGTCCTGGTGTCAAATGGTGAAGTTGATCCTATCCAAGTCATGGCACCACAACTGTTCAAGATAACCAGAGCTGCGTGTGTGTGGTCAGTCACTAACTCATAGCCGACTCTTTGCAACCAAATGGACTGCAGCACATTAGGCTTTATTATCCTTCACTATCTTCCAGAGTTTGCTCAAATTAATGTCCATTGAGTCAGTGATGCTATCTAACCATCTCATCCTCTGCCACCTTCTTCTCCCCCGGATCATGATAAAAACAGATATTATTCAGCAACTACTGTATTTGGAAAAAGAAATCTCAATATAGAATTTAGTTCAATCCAAATACAATATGGAAAAGAAAGTAACAGGATGGGACTAAGTGGGTGGTAAATTTCTAAGAGGAATCATCAGAGTAGGGGTGAGGATTTTATTTAAACAGGATTCTTATTAAAGGTAGGCCATGGTTTTCAGATATCACCTGAGGTATGGTATACATGAAGAATTTCATCAGGTAAGATATCAAGGGTGGGGTTTCTAGCTAAACTGTCCTAAGGAGGATTCTGACTAAAACTGGGCCATGTAGGTCCAACAGGAATGAAAGGCCAAGGTCCAGGCCTAGAGGTCTTAGAGGAGCCTACCTAAAATTAAGTTATGGAGGGATCTTGCTATTTCTCTAGCACCATTTGAAAAATGTATTATTCTCATAAACATTTTAATCAAATAATAGAATACACATGCATAGGAAGGATTCAGTTCAGTTGATGTCAGTCACTCAGTCATGTCCGACTCTTTGTGACCTCATGAATCTCAGCACGCCAGGCCTCCCTGTCCATCACCAACTCTCGGAGTTTACCCAAACTCATGTCCATCGAGTCAGTGATGCCATCCAGCCATCTCATCCTCTGTCATCCCCTTCTCCTCCTGCCCCTAATCCTTCCCAGCATCAGGGTCTTTTCCAATGAGTCAACTCTTCGCATGAGGTGGCCAAAGTACTGGAGTTTCAGCTTTAGCATCAGTCCTTCCAATGACCACCCAGGACTGATCTCCTTTAGGGTGGACTGGTTGGATTTCCTTGCAGTCCAAGGGACTCTCAAGAGTCTTCTCCAACACCACAGTTCAAAAGCATCAATTCTTCAGCACTCAGCCTTCTTCACAGTCCACCTCTCACATCCATACATGACCACTGGAAAAACCATAGCCTTAACTAGACGGAACTTTGTTGGCAAAGTAATGTCTCTGCTTTTTAATATGCTGTCTAGGTTGGTCATAACTTTTCTTCCAAGGAGTAAGCGTCTTTTAATTTAATGACTGCAGTCACCATCTGCAGTGATTTTGGAGCCCAAAAGCATAAAGTCAGCCACTGTTTCCACTGTTTCCCCATCTATTTGCCATGAAGTGATGGGACCAGATGCCATGATCTTCATTTTCTGAATGTTGAACTTTAAGCTAACTTTTTCACTCTCCTCTTTGCAAAGACCAGTTAACAACCCTCAACATTCTCCATGTTCTTATTCCTACTGCAACCAAAACAACTCTTTATAACACTACTCATTGAGGAAAGAAACATACAGAAAAGAGAAAAATATGGTAATTGTTATAACACAGAAACTTTATGATATAGAACCATTACCACCTAGAATCATCAAGCTTGAAAAACGGTTGACTTGGAAGATTTACAATGTCAGACATGAAGATTCAGTATAAACTGTAGCCCAGAAACAGAACCACTTATATATGGTAAACTGAATAATGACAAAACTATCACTGTGATGCAGTGAGTGAGAAAATGGATATTCTTTTCAATATATGGTGATGGGATAGTTTGAATATTTATATGGGAAAAACATTCCTGTTCAAGTTCCAGTGGATCATAAATGTAAAACGTGAATGTGCAAAGTGTACAGTGTCCTGTATATATCTTCTACTTGGAAATGAGCTCACAAAAAGTTTTAACAGGAATGGAACTTTTCAGTTAAGGACTTCTGTATTGAAATCTCACTTAGCCTAACTGCTTATAATTAGAATATTAGGGCAATAATAATTTGTACAATAATTACATGTTTTCCAGAACATCATACTTAAGAAGTATTTATTTTGACTTTCAATATACTGTTAAAATAGTCATATTATTGTAACTTAAACATCTAAATAATTTGGCTCTAATTCTCTACTATTTCTTCTCCAAAGTCAGTTTAGGCGCCTTCATTTTCTGGGTCTACTTCTGAGTTTCCACTGATATTCTGGAAGTGATAGTTCAAATGATTGAAATGCATGTAGACACTGTATGGACAAATATTTGCTGTATGGTTCAGGAAACTCAGACAGGGGCTCTGTATCAACCTAGAGGGTGGGATGGGGAGGGAGATGGGAGGGAGCTTCAAAAAGGAGGGATATATGTATACCTATGGCTGATTCATGTTGAGGTGTGACAGAAAACAGTAAAAATTCTGTATAGCAATTATCCTTCAATAAAAAATAAATTAATTAAAATAAAATAAGAGGCTTTATTCTCCCTGTTGAAACTTGAGAAGATGCTTTATTTTCTCACTTTTCTTAGAGGATTTACTTTAGAAAACTTAACAATTTATGTTCTGTTTTTTTTTTTTTTTCCTTGTAATCTCTTTGAAATGTATTCAGATACCTTTAAAACCTCTAAGGACAAGCCTTAGATCATTGTAACCCAGAAACGTCTTTATCAAGAACCTGAGAAATACGTCTTCAAAAGGAAATCGAGGAACATACTACACTTACCTCTCTATTTCTATCATAGGGTTGTAAACTAAACTTGTGGGCACCTTACTCCAAAACTGCCTCCTGTCAAACAGATAGGAGTTTATGTTTCCTTTGGAGAAAGCCAATAAACTAACACAGACTGTCATCAAATTACTAGCTGAAATTAAGATGAATTATGTGTGGTGGGTGATGTTGGCAAATCCTCTCACTTGAGGAACTAGATATTGTTTATCTTGAAAACAAGTAGATGATGGGTATATATTTGACTATTTAAAGGGTGAGATGTCTTTCTGTCTTTGCAATCTCCTTAGCAGATTGCCTCTGATAGGCATCACCTTCTGGTTCAATGTTTACTCAATAATGAAACTGTTTCTTTCTCTTCTAGTTTTGTGGAAGTTATAAGGGATAATAGATTTAGTTTTAACTGTATTTCCCCAACAACATATTTAAATCATATAATTCCTTTGATAACTATTTCTTCTTTATTTTACATATTTTACAATAAATGTGAAAGCATTTTGAGGTTTTTCTTGGGGGAAAAGAAAATATCAGTCTAATATCCATGGTCAAACAGTGTACATATGCTGAAATTACAGCATGTAACTTTTTCAAGTATATCACTTTGAAGGATATTATATCCATAATTGTTGTTTTCACTATATTCTATGAGATTTCTAATTCTGTTCTACTTTATGGGTTTTTGAATTACACAATATAAAAGATTACTATCAAAAACATCATAACATGATACTCAGGTAAAAAAAGACATAATTTGCCTTCATATAGAAAGAATTATGTTGTTTTGAAAAAAATATTATTTTCAGGATTATATTGAGTTGCTTTCTCAAATAAACTTTTATTTTAAAATAGTTTGCCTTACAAAAAAAATTATTATAATACAGTGAGTGCCCATATACTACCACCTAGTTTCCTTCATTACTATATTATTCTATGATACATGTGTCACAATTAATGTACCAACACCAATACATTATTTTTGAGTCTGCACTTTATTCAGACATTCTTAGATTTTATTTAATGTACTTTTTCTGATCTAGAATACCATATAAACTTTAATTACTATGTTATCTTTGTATCTCTTGGCTATGGCAATGAATTAATTTGTGATGCTTTTTTGTTTTTAAAAGGAATAGAAATATAAAATTGTTTTAATTTTGTTATAAAGAGCAAGCAAAGTAAAATCCCATACTGTTGCATCATTCTGGGCTGAAATCTTGTGTCCCCCAAGAAATTCATCTGTTGCAGCCCAATAGCTTATGTGATGTGGGGTCTATTTAGAAGTGGGTGGGGCCTTTGTGAGGTAATAAGTTTGGAGGATGTCAGGGTGGGTAGAGCCCTCATGATGGGATTGGTACCATTTTAAGGAGATTAAGAGCCCTGAGCTCTCTCCCTCCATGTGAGGAGGACACAGTGAAAACACCATCTATGGAAATGGAAGAGGACTCTCATCAGACACTAAATCTGCTGGCACCTGGACACCTCAGCCTCTAGAACTGTGAGAAATAAATGTTATTTAAGCCACCTAGTCTATGAAACCTTTGTTACAGAAGTCCTAACTGATGAAAATAGTCATCCATTCTCTTTTTATGTGGCATCCTAAATTGTCTTTTGAAACAATTGTTGAAAAAATTAATTTTTAAAAATGGCATCTGCTGATACTATCAAAGAAATTTGCAATACTGGCTTTTTAAAACTTGTTCATTATAGATATTCAATATATATTAAATAACCACAAAAATACCAAAATTGAGATAAACTGTTTTATACTGGTATAAATATGATTCTAGTAAAGCAAGATAATTTTGTACTCTTTCATGTGGTAATAATTAAATTCATAAAATTATTATTTTAGATGTGCAAATTCCAAGCCAAGTTGACTTATAATGACTTGCATAATTATGAGCACTGTTTCACTGCAACCTTCCAATTACTTCTGTCAATAGAAATGTGGTTACTGAAGTGTGTTTTTTTTCATTCTCTACCCAGATCTTTACATTATTATCCCCAATAGATAAAATGCTTGCTGAACAAAGGGTAATCTTTATCTAGAAAAACATTGAGGTGGATTTTTACCTGAAATATTCTTCTGGTAAACAATTTTAAAATATTTTAGAATTTTACTTGAAGGCTTTATGCCTAGTGAAATACAATTAGGGTCAATGTTTGTTTTATAGTATTTCCTTTGAGAATACAACACTCTTACTGTTAGAATTCTTGGAGACAGAGCTCACCATTACATTCTTGATGTTTTTGCACTTGCAGGTAGGCACTAATTTTGGCCAAGAGGCTGTGAGTAAAAAGGATGGAGATATATTTGGATGGAGAGAGAGAGAGAGAGAGAGCACTGTTCACTAATTTGTCTGCTAGTATGTGGCTCTACTGGAGAGGCATTTCATAGATTTTGGAAAATAATTATGTATTTTCAAAAACTATACTTTGTGCTATTACCTGTCTCTGTAAGTTAGACATAATAGATTTTAGAAAGTAATTGTGTATTTTCCATACTAAAATTTACCAGTGTTACGGGAATAAAACAAACTATGTATGCTATGGTTTTGTGACAACAAATTAACCAAGAGATCATAGTCATAATACAGAATGTAGGTTTATTTTTTGCTAGGGTAAAGTCAGATGTGGGTTTGCAGCTTTATTCCTTCTTGAGGATACTCCATCGGTAACACATGGCTTTGAAGGCCCGTTCTAGGGCATAAGGGCATTATACAACAGGGATCTCAGTCAGTAACTGCCACAGCACATGCAAGTGATATGTATCAAGTCCACTCAAAGACATGTTTCATATTTGAGGGCCTTTACCTAGGACACTAACACCAATCATAAAAGCAAGTTATCATTACCAAGTCCAAGCTCATACTGCCTCCCGCACAACAGACCAATAATGGAGAGATAAGCTCCTAGGGCAAGGAAGAGTAATTTTGTTTGGAAAGCCAGCATATCAAGGAGATGGACCCATCTCCTTGGTCCATCCCAAAGATGGACCCAAAGATCCCAAAGATCCAACTTTCCTCAGTTAGAATTCAAGCTTCTTTTACACCAAAAGGGGAAGGAGTAATCTCCAGGCAAGAACACTGGAGTGGGTTGCCATTTCCTTCTCCAGTGCATGAAAGTGAAAAGTGAAAGTAAAGTCGCTCAGTCATGTCCGACTCTTAGTGACCCCATGGACTGCAGCCCACCAGGTTCCTCCATCCATGGGATTTGCCAGGCAAGAGTATTGAAGTGGATTGCACTGCCATCTCTGAAAGTTAAGACCAGACTCCAGAAAAGTGAAAGAGAGTCACTCAGCCACGTCCAACTCTTTGTGACCCCATGGGCTATACAGTCCACGGAATTCTCCAGGCCAGAATATTGGAGTGGATAGCCTTTACCTTTACTCCAGGGGATCGTCCCAAACAGGGATCAAACCTAGGCCTCTCACACTACAGGCAGATTCTCTACCAGCTGAGCTATCAGGGAAACCCAGACTCCATATGAGATGTGTTAATTTCTTTCTGCTTGTAGCCTGGTCAAGATGTTTCTTATACTAAACAAAGGTATTTGAGCTTAATGCTTACCACCTGGAAAGTAGGAGTCCCAGAGATGGGCAGTTATGTATAATTTAAACTTGCAACAACATCCCTTTAGTGGTTAACTTGTAGTAGAATACAAAGTTTCTTCCCTATTATTATGGGAGAACTTGATAGTGAATATTTACACTGAAGAGAAAGTCTGCTGCTAAGTTGCGTCAGTCATGTCCAACTCTGTGCGACCCCATAGACGGCAGCCCACCAGGCTCCCCCATCCCTGGGATTCTCCAGGCAAGGACACTGGAGTGGGTTGCCATTTCCTGCAGAGAAAGTCTAGTGGGGTCATTTAGACCATTAGCTCAACAGTTAGACTGAGCAGGTTAAAATACCTATACTATCAACTCTGCCTATTCCTTTGTGGTCTCTTGAACAATAGTTTACCTCAGTTTCTTCATATATAATACTACTACTACTACTAAGTCACTTCAGTAGTGTCCGACTGTGTGTGACCCCATAGATGGCAGCCAGTTCCCCCGTCCCTGGGATTCTCTAGGCGAGAACACTGGAGTGGGTTGCCATTTCCTTCTCCAATACATGAAAGTGAAAAGTGAAAGTGAAGTCGCTCAGTCGTGTCCGACTCTTAGCGACACCATGGACTGCAGCCCACCAGGCTCCTCCATCCCTAACACCCAATTAATATTACCATTCTAAAAAATACATTATTGAGATTGACCATAGCACTATGCATGGAAACAACAACCATTTATTTAATGAGTATTAGATACACATTTATTGGGCTTCTGCAATGGCTCAGTGGTAAAGAATCCTCTTGCCAATGCAAGTAAAATTCTAAAATATTTTAAAACTATTTACTAGAAGAATATTTCAGGCGAAAATTCACCTCAGTGCTTTTCTAACTAAAGATTACATTGTCATCCCCAATAGATAAAATGCTCGCTGAACAAAGGGTAATGTTTAGCTCCATCTGCAATATCCCCTGGAGAAGGAACTGGCAACCTACACCAGTGTGCTTCCTGAGGAATCCCACGGACAGAGGGACCTGGAGGGCAACAGTCCATGGGGTCACAAGAGTTGGATGCGACTTAGAGACTAAACTATAGAAGCAATAAATGGGTGGTGGTGGTTTAGTCGCTAAGTTGCATCCAACGCTTGGTGAACACGTTAACTCATAACAATGGTCCAAAATCAAGTAAACATTTAAAACTTCTGTCTATGGATGGCAAAAAGTTGTTTAGAAACTTAAAGTTTTAGAAATAAATTTGAAGTTTCTTCACATATTCACTCAGTTAGTCATTACTTCACCAAGAGCCTAACTCTTTGCCAGGTGCTCTCACAGCCAAAGGAACCTTGTGGAATAAAATAAACAAGGTATATTACAACACTAGAGGAGTTGGAGGGGGAGAAATTAAATAGCCCAAAGAAATGGCCCCAGTGAAAAGAGGACTTGATCTGATCTGACGCACACTGCATCACAACTAGGCTTTAGCAGGACTCACGTGCTGAAGTGTGAGTTTATGAAGCCGGGAAAAGAGCCTCTTAGGTTGGAGTTATGCTCCTTCAGACCTGGCTGAAGGTCAGCTCTGCCAGGCTCGGCGGCAGGTTACCTGGGCTTCCTTTGAAGAAAGGAGAGAGACTTGGGGGCGTTCCTGGTTCACTTGTCAGTCAAATCAGCCTCCTGCAGGACAAACACACCCACGGCTCCCAAAGGTGGCCCATGCACAGCTGACCACGAGGAAGATGTGCTGCCCCTGGTCCACACGGCTCTTCCAAGCTCAGCAGAGGGCTGCAGGGTGAGGGGGAGGCTACCTCCACCTGCTGGCCTGGGACAGGTGTGCCCAGGCCATCACACCTTTTATCAAAGTCTCTGGGAAGCCAGATGGGGTTGATGCAGAGCAGCCGGCTGCCTGTGCCTATGAGAGACGGACAGCACTGGGGGGACGGTAGGTTGAGAGCTCACCTGCCTCTCCCCAGAGCCAGGCGTGGTCCAGGAAGTGTTGGTGGCTGAGCCCTGCTTGCAGTGGTGGTCCTCTAGAACTGGTAGACCATTCTCAACACCACTTTCTGGCTGACCCTGGGGCAGCCTCTGAAGCTAGCGGTCCTTAGGTTCTCTTACTGCAAGTTGACTTTGGGTCCCTAGTTGTGCTTTCTCCATCCTGACTGTGAAGGCTTCCAGAGGTCACAGTCCATCAGCTGCGCCATCCCAGCATCTTTATCCCAGATCATAAAGTCCTATGTCAGCATTCCACCGGGAAGGGCAGGGCCTGGTCATAAAAGTCAGACTCCTAGGACGCCAGGGCCCAGGCAGTGTCAGGGTAGTAGATGAAACATGTTTTCTGCTGTCTGTGGTGCCAGGGAAGGGTCACCTCCGTGCTAACCCTGGACTAGACAGTTCCAGATGCCCTTGAACTGCATTCCTGAAGGACTTCCAGTTCAAAGCCACCAGTGTGGCAACCAGGACAACACTGTGAGGAACATTTACAATCAGAGGAAAGAGTAATTACAAAAATCCTAAGGGGAGAATGAGATTGGTGTGTGAAGGTACAGAATGGCAATCAATGTGGCCAGACAATGGGGAGTCAAGAGAATAATAGAACAGAAAATCAGGCAAGGACCAGATTATGTAATATTTTAGAGACCACAGTAAGGAATTTGCATTATCTTTCGTTTGGCTTGGGAAGCTGTTAGAGGGTTTAAAGCCAGTAAGGGATATGTTCCCAGTGGCTTGCTGCTATGGATAATGTGCTGGGTGTGTGTATGGAGGGCGGGTAAATGTAGAATAAGCTTATCTGTAAGATGAGATCAAGATAGTACCTACCTACCTCAGAAAATTGTTATAAGTATTTAATGAGTGGATGTACATGAAACTCATAGACTAGTGCTTACTGTATAATAAACAGTCGGCTTCTCTGTCCATGGGGATTCTCCAGGCAAGAATATTGGAGTGGGTAGCCATTCCCTTCTCCAGGGGATCTTCCCAACCCAGGGATCAAACTCAGGTCCCCTGTACTGCAGGCAGATTATTTACCATCTGAGCCCTCAGGGAAGCCCAAACACTACAAAAGTGTGTGTTAAATAAAAATAATGCCTTATTATTTGTTTTCAGAATTATGAATACACAGTGCTTTTGACTTTCAAAAAACAACCACATGATTTGAAACAGGCTATCAAAGGGATAGGTTATCCTTAAGGTGGGGGATGATGGGAGATGGGCACATTCTGTCTGTGATTATTGAACTCATTCTTTCATCAGGTCTAGTTCAATTATTATCTGTACTAGCAAAATTTGTAAACCAATAACTTGAAGATAACTGTTACAGTGCTCAAATTTGCATTAAAATAACTGATTACAAATTCCATCAGCACAAGTATTCTCTATTTTAAGTCTCCCATGGTATCTAATAAGATGCCTTATATTTGGATAGACATCCAAAATGGTCTGGCATTAGAAGGGAAACATTGAAATACTCTCTTTAACACTGTTAAAGAGAGTATTTGAGGACTGTGAACACTAAATGGATGTTTAGGAAAAAAAATTTTAAAAATCACAGAATCATATATGTAAAAGTCAGACATTTAACAATTAGTCTTATAGATATTATATCTGAAGATACTCTATTTTACATTGAAATATTAAAAATTTTGTATTCAATTTTAGCACTTTATAAATCAATTAAGCAATATATAAATCTATATATATATATATATTATGATAAATCTAGCTCTTGAAAATTATCTCTTCACAGAGCTCATGAGTGAACTTCATTAATTCAAATGGAAATTTTGCATATATTGTACATCAAGTGGAGATGAAGTTCTTTTTATGTTTAACTCTGTAATTCAGTACTGTACATTAATTGTTTTAATGTATGATACAAAGTATGGATTATGCTTAATGCACAAAGCTTTGAAAGATAAAAAGCATAACAGAAGCTTAACAGTTATGCTCCCTTAAACAAAAAGGTGAACACAATGGAGAGAAAGAAAGAAATATGAGTATTTTACACATAGTTAAGGAGGATGTGTGTGAAGCTTTACATAGTGAGAGAGTTAGGGCAATGATGAAAGGGGCAGCCTGAAGCATTCTTCCAGGGAAATTTTTTTCAGCTACTTAGTACTCACTTAAAGTTTCCCAAGATATTCATTGTTCTACATACATACAGTATTGAAAATGTTTTATTTTTCGTTTCTCAACTGCTGGGGTCCAGCCCCAGTGGGTCCAGGGAATTCGAAGTGGGGACGGCGTCTGCGAGGATCAGGAAACAATTGCTTAATTAAACATTAATTAAGGATATAAAGAGTGGTTTAATAAGGATAGCTCAGTGAGAAAGTTTAGTGGAGAAAAGAGGCTGAATAACTTGGTTTACGTGGAAAGCTAATAAAATTCCAAAATAAGGAATTTGCATCGCCTACATAGGCCGTAGGCGTCCTCCCATTCTCCCGAAGGAGAGGAGACACTAAGGCCTCCCTGGTCAGATCTCAGAAGCCCAGGCAAAATTAGTAGGCTCGACGAACCTCCCTGCCCCAGATGGGAATTCAGCCAGAAGGTGAGAGAAAGAACGACATGGGGAGACCAAGTTTTGGTGAACAAAGCCCACACTTTATTTTCCAAAGTAGTTTTTATACCTTAAGTTGTGCATAGGGGATAATGGGGGGAGGGGTAGAGTCAGCAGTAAGCCAGGCTTTCATCCAGCAAACTTATCATATGCAAAAGTTTAGGTGATTTACATCATCTTCTGGCCCAGAGGCCTGTTAACATTTTAAGACCCTTTTTTCAGAAAACTTATTTTTCTTTAAAGGTGATTAGTCAGGCCCCACCGTCCAAAAGCATTAGATAAAGTTGCATTCCTATAGGGCAAAGGTGTGGTGGGCTATAACAAGAAAAAGAATTAACTCAAGGGTCCAAGGTTACAAACATTAAAGCTACTACTTACATTCCTATACACCAATTATATTAATCAATACACTGCCAGGGACACAGTAGGTAAGGGATATGGAAACTTAGCAGCAAACATTGGCCCAACAAGTGAAAAACCCTTCACCAATACAATTTCTAATCAATCTTTTAACTGCTTAAAGGAATCTGTGTTTAGACAGTTTAGAACATCTCATGCCTCTCACACTTGGGAGGCTCTGAACAATCACATGTGGCCTGAAGAACCTATTCAGGCAGGCTAGAGGACTTCCAAAGGAGTTTGTAGGTTGAAACACTCTTGTCACGCCCAGGAACTTTATTAACTGGAACAGTAAGTTAACTCTTTTTTCAGAGAGAGGTGGTGGGGACAGCCCCCCGTAAAGTCAGAGGTGTAGGTGAGAGCACAAAGCAGAAAGTAGGCAGACTCTGGTTTTGGGGGTAGGTGCTTGAGAATTTCCAGGGGGACTCCTGAGGCTCGATCCCGCCTTTGCGTATGCCGAGCCTCCTTCCTCATGACCTTTGTCACGGGCGGAGTTCCTCACGCTGGCTCCCGGCACTCAACTCTTACAGGTTGATGATGGTTTGAGAGTAGTTTACAACTCAATTCTAACTGGTCTTGCTTTTACCCCTGTGTCTCTATTGGCAGCTGGAGTGATTACAGAGAAGCAAAAGTAAGGGCATGATACTCCTCTGCTCAGAATACTCAGATCCCTTCCATCAGATTCAAAAGCCTCGATGGTCACCGAAGCCCTAAATTATTCAGCTTCTATTTCCTGTCTAACCAAACCACCTGCTTCCCTACCACTATATCATTTCCACTGTTTCAAACACAGTAGGCATGTAACTGATTTAGGGTCACTACTATCTGGCCTACTCTTCCCACAGAGTATGGTTCATTGATTACTTCCTTCCCATCTTTGAGTGAATCACCTCAAAGACTTTCTCTAACCATACTATTTAACTATTTATAATTACAACTGCCCATTCCCCATCATCCTGTCATTCTTTACTTCTGCCCTGCTTTCTGCTGCTGCTGCTAAGTCACTTCAGGCTTGTCCGACTCTGTGTGACCCCATAGAAGGCAGCCCACCAAGCCCCCCCGTCCCTGGGATTCTCCAGGCAAGAACACTGGAGTGGGTTGCCATTTCCTTCTCCAATGCATGAAAGTGAAAAGTGAAAGGGAAGTCGTTCAGTCGTGTCCAACTCTTTGCGACCCCATGGACTGTAGCCTACCAGGATCCTTTGTCCATGGGATCTTCCAGGCAAGAGTACTGGAATGAGGTGCCGTTGCCTTCTCCGGCCCTGCTTTCTATTCCTCTGTAAATTCGTCGATAGATTATGGTTAGATTACATATTTTATTGATTTTTCTGTGAGTGTATATGTGCACATGTATATGCTGGGTGTGTGTCTACAATCTCTAATTTAAGATTCATGAAAGCAAGATGATTCCTTTGTTCTCTGAGTCATAAAAATCGCTATAATATTTCCTGGCATATTTTAAGTGTGCAATATATATGTGTTGAATGAATACTTGATGAATAAATAAAGGGATCATCCTAGAAAGAAATCAATTTGAATCATTAGGTAGTATAGTTTTATTTTAAACAGATCTCATCCTTATAATTTATATTTTGAGAATTTTTTCTGTTTTTATAATTTCTATTTCTTTTCTGCTTTTTTTAGTTAGAATATCTGTAATAGTCATCAGAGAAGGCGATGGCAGCCCATTCCAGTACTCTTGCCTGGAAAATCCCATAGAGGAGCCTGGTAGGCTGCAGTCCAGGGGGTCACAAAGAGTTGGACACAACTGAGCAACTTCACTTTCACATTTCACTTTCACACATTGGAGAAGGAAATGGCAACCCACTCCAGTATTCTTGCCTGGAGAATCCCAGGTACAGGGGAGTCTGGTGGGCTTCGCATCTATGGGGTCACACAAAGTCGGAAATGACTGAAGTGACTTAACAGCTTAATAGTCATATACAAGAAAAAAAAAAAAACCCTGAAAGTGATGTGACGTGATGGGTTTGTAATGTCATGATTTTCTTTGAATCTTTATAAAATATGACCATATAAAAATGAAAGTATAGGATAAAAGTTTTTCACTTATTTTGTATGTGTTATTTGATGTGTAATTTCTTTTCTATAATTATTATGTTTTATGAATTGTACAAAGCATGTACATAACATAAGAAAAATAAACAATATATTCAGCTTGACTGGCAGAGCAGTGTTCCTTTCAGAGTAGTTTTGAAGGGGGCAGATAATAGCTTATTATAAAAACTGACTACCTTCCATTGTGGGAAATTTAATTAATAGTGTTTTGGCTAAACATAAATTTAATTATTTTTACAACTTCATGTGAATCCATAATTATCTCAAGATAAAATGATTTTAAAATTAAATTTACCTAGTTTCATTTTTACTTATCCATTTAGTAAATATTTTTTTAGTAGCTATTGCATTTCCCACATATGTCACAAGTGTCCAGAAGAAGTACAGTGTTTGAAACCTGGTGTTAGAATTTTGAAAAAACAAAAACTAGGTCTGTGTTCCCATGAAGAATTTATAAGAGTTCTAGAAGAAAATAAAGTGGAATAAAATGTAAGATATCAGTAGGTGGTACCATTTTTGATATGATGATGATGATAATTATATCTAAGATGAAAATAGTTTAAAACAGAGGGAGTGTGCATCTCAAATATCTGACGGAGAATATTTCAGGAAGAGAAGCTGTCAATTGCAGGTCTAGAAAGCTGCAGACAATGGTTTGGAGTCTGGGGCTGGAGACATAGCTTCTGTCAACAAATGTGTATGAATCATTCCCAAGCTTTCATTTCATCTGTGTCTTTGGGACTTTTGACAATAAAACAAGCTAAAAAAATACAAGAGTGCATAGAAGGTAGAAATTTACTGTTTCATGATATGGAGCTTATTGTGTATAGTCCTGTAGTGATGTGAGGTAGAGAAGCTCTACCGACAGCAATGGAGAGATTCAGCATTTCTACCTTATTACACATTCCTCACAGTTACCTTCCCTCTATTTGTAATGGGGAAACAGGTTTCTGTCTGCATAATAATTATAGATATATTTCTAACAACTGGTTCATGGTATAATTTATTTCAGAGCAAATTGAACAAACCTGGCTTCCTCAACCTCACTTTCTATTTGGTTACAGCCCTCTCTTTTCAGTTGCATAGTCCACTTTTTGCCTCTGCTTTACTTCCATATTCTGTGATTTCATTCCTCTATTGCCTTGCATATGTCTGTTCTTACACATACAGGTATCAATTCAGTTCAGTTCAGTTAAGTTCAGTCACTCAGTCATATGACCCCATAAATCGCAGCACGCCAGGCCTCCCTGTCCATCACCAACACCTGGAGTTCACTCAGACTCACGTCCATTGAGTCAGTGATGCCATCCAGACATCTCATCCTCTGTCGTACCCTTCTCCTCCTGCCCCCAATCCCTCCCAGCATCAGAGTCTTTTCCAATAAGTCAACTCTTCAAATGAGGTGGCCAAAGTACTGGAGTTTCAGCTTTAGCATCTTTCCTTCCAAAGAAATCCCAGGGCTGATCTCCTTCAGAATGGACTGGTTGGATCTCCTTGCAGTCCAAGGGACTCTCAAGAGTCTTCTCCAACACCACAGTTCAAAGGCATCAATTCTTTGGCGCTCAGCCTTCTTCACAGTCGAACTCTCACATCCATACATCCATACATGACCACAGGAAAAACCATAGCCTTGACTAGACGAACCTTTGTTGGCAAAGTAATGTCTCTGCTTTTCAATATGCTATCTAGGTTGGTCATAACTTTCCTTCCAAGGAGTAAGCATCTTTTAATTCCATGGCTGCAATCACCATCTACAGTGATTTTGGAGCCCAAAAACACATACAGGTATAAACACACTCTTATATGAATGCTGCTTTTCATATGAATTGCATTTCATACTGCATTTCAGCTTGGTTTGAGCTTGTCAAAAGCAATAATCACGTATTTTCATCCTTTTATGAATGGTAAAATACATTTGACACTTAAGAATGTAGTAAATATTTGTTACATGAAGTAATGTTGTTAAGTTGAACACACTAAAAGCATTGAAGCAAGCAAGTAACTCCCAGAAACTGAGTTGTTCCTTTTGCACTAAAAGTTAAAACGTGAATGACAATGATTTTGTGTGTGCATGAGCACTCAGTTGTGTCCAACTCTTTGACACCCACTGGCCTACCAGGCTCCCCTGTCCGTGGAATTTTCCAGGCAAGAATACTGAAATGGGTTGCCATTTCCTTCTCCAGGGGATCTTGGAAGGATTGAACCTGCGTCTCTTGTTTCTCCTGCATTGGCAGATAGGTTCTTTGCCAGCTGAGCCACTGGGGAAGCCTGGCAATGATAAAAATCATGTTTACACTTTGTTCTGCCTATCTTTGTGCCAGCTAATTGATAGAATTGCACATTATCCCCTTTAGTCCTTATACCAATCTTAGGATGTGGATACTATTATCATTCCCATTTTACAGATAAGCCATAGAAAAGGTAAACAACTTACTCATCTTCATTCATTTAAAAATAAGAGAAGTTAGATCATGTAACATCTGATTCCATAATTTATATTTATAAACCTATGGTACAAAATAGAGTAGAAGATTTTGCTTACAATAGCAAAATCCCTATTTCAACCTACTTAGAAACACTTATAAAGCAAAAATGGTTTCAAGTAGAGCTAGATTCAGTGAAAAAAACATTAGGTAGCCTCTATATCCTGTTGCTAATATCCACTTGCTCCATCTCAGGCAGATTTTTTATTTATACTGTATATTGAGCTCCTAGCAGCTTCAGCCTATATTCTATATTCATGATCCCTTAGCAACATCAGTTATAAAGGGGACATGATCTTTTCTAAGGATTTCCTTTTGTATCACAAACTAGACTTCATACATAGATACATACATATATACACTTCAATCCTAAAGAAAATCAGTCCTGAATATACATTGGCAGGACTGATGCCGAAGCTGAAGCTCCAAAACTTTGGCCACCTGGTGCAAAGAATTGACTTATTGGAAAAGACCCTGATTCTGGGAAAGATTAAAGGCAGGAGGAGAGGGGACGACAGAGGATGAGATGGTGGTATGGCATCACTAACTCAACGGACGTGAGTTTGAGCAAATTTTGGGAGATGGTGATGGACAAGGAAGCCTGGTGTACTGCAGTCCATGGGGCTGCAGAGTCGGACATAACTGAGGAAATAAACTGAAGACTTCAAACACATAAAGGAAGGAGAGATCAGTGAGGAAGGCCATTTCATATTGGTAGGTGGCACATTTAATAATCAAGGAAACTTATGCATTGAAGCTTATTTTGGGCAGCTTCAAGAAGAGTGGATCTCCATACCTGCCCACAGGCTTAACTGAGTTCAGTCATATATATCATCCAGATGGTCTCAATAATATCTCACTCTCTCAAGGCTGCATATTTGAAGATGGTTCCAGCTGTGGGAATAATGAGCATAATGTAAGTTCCAGGGACAGGGGAGGGGCTGAGGAACCCCCAGTTGCCCAGGTCTATGTCATTGATCAGTCTGTGGTTACATCCTCTCCATTGTTGATGAGTCCATGCTCATGCTGTTTGTTGTACCAGTAAATACTGAAACAAGTTGTTGAGGCAAAGAGTAGCAACTTTACTCAGAAAGCCAGCAGATCCAGAAGATAGTGGACTATAATCCCAAAGAACCATCTTCCAGAGTTAAGAATTCAAAGTTATTTATACTGAAGGGGAGGCAGTGTGATTGACCGCTACAGACTTCTTGATGCAGGGATCCTTTGTTCTCGCAGTTGTTCATGAAGGTTTGATCACAATATTCCTATAAGCTTCCAACATTAGGCAAATGGTATTCTCTGTTTTTCAATGTTTTATTTCTGTATAAATGAAAAAGTGTTATATACCTTTAAAAGTCAGAGCTTTGAAAATGGGCTATCCTGTGTATTTCAAGCTGCAGACAACATTCTTATAGCAAAAGCAATGAAATACAAAGATTAAAAGAAATAGATCCTTTATGGAATCAGATTTGTTCTTCCCTAATATACCATGGGAGAAATCAATAACCTCAGATATGCAGATGATACCACCCTTATGGCAGAAAGTGAAGAGGAACTAAAAAGCCTCTTGATAAAGTGAAAGTGGAGAGGGAAAAAGTTGGCTTAAAGCTCAACATTCAGAAAACTAAGATCATGGCATCCAGTCCCATCACTTCATGGGAAAATAGATGGGGAAAGAGTGGAAACAGTGTCAGACTTTATTTTCTGGGCTCCAAAATCACTGCAGATGGTGACTGCAGCCATGAAATTAAAAGATGCTTACTCCTTGAAAGGAAAGTTATGACCAACCTAGATAGCATATTGAAAAGCAGAGACATTACTTTGCCAACAAAGATCTGTCTAGTCAAGGCTATGGTTTTTCCTGTGGTCATGTATGGATGTAAGAGTTGGACTGTGAAGAAGGCTGAGTGCCTAAGAATTGATGCCTTTGAACTGTGGTGTTGGAGAAGACACGTAAGAGTCCCTTGGACTGCAAGGAGATCCAACCAGTCCATTCTGAAGGAGATCAGCCCTGGGATTTCTTTGGAAGGAATGATACTAAAGCTGAAACTCCAGTACTTTGGCCACCTCATGCGAAGAGTTGACTTATTGGAAAAGACTCTAATGCTGGGAGGGATTGGGGGCAGGAGGAGAAGAGGACGACAGAGGATGAGATGGCTGGATGGCATCACTGACTCGATGGACGTGGGTCTGGGTGAACTCTGGGCGTTGGTGATGGACAGGGAGGCCTAGCGTGCTGTGATTCATGTGGTCGCAAAGAGTCGGACACGACTGAGTGACTGAACTGAACTGAACTGAATATACCATGACCACCTCCAACATTATGCTCCTTCTACAGAAGTCTTTTCAGGTCTAAATGGTGTGATTAGGGCCTACTGTCCCTGTCTGAACTGTGGTCTCTGATATAAAAGGCTTAGATGGGTCAGCTTTCAGTTACAGGCCCACTGTGAACTGCAGGTAGGGTAAATACTCTACCTTCTCATTAAGTAAACATATACAATGATGATTGGGGAGAGATTTTCAGTAAAACTTGTGCTGTTTCCAGAAGAAGGGTCAAACTACATTGAGGGAACAAAAAGTATATGTGCCTATTAGAGATAAATATGACTCATTCAATTCATGTAGATAATTAAATGCCTAAAGTAGAAGTTGAAATTATATGTTCTAGATAATAGAAAATCAAGACATGGAAGCAACCTAGATGCCCATCAGCAGATGAATGGATAAGAAAGCTGTGGTACATATACACAATGGATTATTACTCAGCCATTAAAAGGAATACATTTGAATTAGTTCTAATGAGATGGATGAAACTGGAACCTATTATACAGAGTGAAGTAAGCCAGAAAGAAAAACACCAATACAGTATACTAACGCATATATATGGAATTTAGAAATATGGTAACAATAACCCTGTGTACGAGACAGCAAAAGAGACACTGATGTATAGAACAGTCTTATGGACTCTGTGGGAGAGGGAGAGGGTGGGGAGATTTTGGAGAATAGCAGTGCAACATGTATAATATCATGTATGAAACGAGTCGCCAGTCCAGGTTCAATGCACGATACTAGATGCTTGGGGCTGGTGCACCGGGACGACCCAGAGGGAGGGTATGGGGAGGGAGGAGGGAGGAGGGTTCAGGATGGGGAACACAGGTATACCTGTGGCGGATTCATTTTGATATTTGGCAAAACCAATACAATATTGTAAAGTTTAAAAATAAAATAAAATTAAAAAAAAAAAGAAACCATCATCATGAACACAAAGACATTTCTCAAAGAATTCCATAGACTCTTAGAGGAAAGGCAGTGAGTCTATATTTTTTTACATTTGTATCCTCAAAATTTAGAATGGTACCTGGCATCACGATAAACTGTGGAAAATTCTGAAAGAGATGGGAATACCAGACCACCTGACCTGCCTCTTGAGAAATCTGTATGCAGATGAGGAAGCAACAGTTAGAACTGGACATGGAACAACAGACTGGTTCCAAGTAGGAAAAGGAGTACATCAAGGCTGTATATTGTCACCCTGCTTATTTAACTTATACGCAGAGTACATCATGAGAAACGCTGGACTGGAAAAAACACAAGCTGGAATCAAGATTGCCGGGAGAAGTCTCAATAACCTCAGATATGCAGATGACACCACCCTTATGGCAGAAAGTGAAGAGGAACTAAAAAGCCTCTTGATGAAAGTGAAAGTGGAGAGGGAAAAAGTTGGCTTAAAGCTCAACATTCAGAAAACGAAGATCATGGCATCCCGTCCCATCACTTCATGGGAAATAGATGGGGAAACAGTGGAAACAGTGTCAGACTTTATTTTTCTGGGCTCCAAAATCACTGCAGATGGTGACTGCAGCCATGAAATTAAAAGATGCTTACTCCTTGGAAGGAAAGTTATGACCAACTAGATAGCATATTGAAAAGCAGAGACATTACTTTGCCAACAAAGGTCTGTCTAGTCAAGGCTATGTTTTTTCCTGTGGTCATGTATGGATGTGAGAGTTGGACTGTGAAGAAGGCTGAGCTCTGAAGAATTGATGCTTTTGAACTGTGGTGTTGGAGAAGACTCTTGAGAGTCCCTTGGACTGCAAGGAGATCCAACCAGTCCATTCTGAAGGAGATCAGCCCTGGGATTTCTTTGGAAGGACTGATGCTAAAGCTGAAACTCCAGTACTTTGGCCAACTCATGTCAAGAGTTGACTCATTGGAAAAGACTCTGATGCTGGGAGGGATTGGGGGCAGGAGGAGAAGGGGATGACAGAGGATGAGATGGCTGGATGGCATCACTAACTTGACGGACATGAGTCTGAGTGAACTCCAGGAGTTGGTGATGGACCTGGCATCATGAATCACGCAGCCTGGTGTGCTGGGATTCATGGGGTCGCAAAGAGTCAGACATGACTGAGCGACTGAACTGAACTGAACTGGCACAGAAAGACTGCATTATATATTTGCTGATTGAAATTAATATAACTCACTTGAACAATAGGCAGGATAATGAAGGAGAAGATTAAAGACATCACTTTGCTGACAGAAGTCTATATAGTCAAAGCTAAGGGTTTTCCAGTAGTCATTTATGGATGTGAGAGTTATACCATGAAGAAGACTGAGTGCTGAAGAATTGATGCTTTCAAATTGTGGTGCTGGAGAAGAGTCTTGAATGTCCTTTGGACAGCAGGGAGATCAAACCAGCCATTCCTAAAGGAAAGCAACCCTGAATATTCACTGGAAGGACTGATGCTGAAGCTGAAGCTCCAATACTTTGACCACTTAATGCAAAGAGCTAACTCATTAAAAATGACCGTGATGCTTTGAAAGATTGAAGACAAAAGGAGAAGAGGGCAGCAGATGATGAGATGGTTAAATAGCATCACCAACTCAAAGGATGAATTTGAGCAAACTCTGAGAGAGAGTAGAGGACAGAACAGGTAGCCTGGCATGTATGCTGCAGTCCATGGGGTTGCAAAGAGTTGGGCACAACTTAACAACTGAACAATAACAACAAGCCTGTGAGATGTCACAAAAACATTTCAGTCTAGTCTTACTTTTTGTCTTTGTTATCCACTCTCAGAATTTTAAACCAATTTAAATAAATTGAATAATATAAATAAATGAATAAAATGAATAAAAATGGTAAGAGTGGACATCCTGGACCACGAGGGAAGTCCCAATCTTATTCCTGATCTTAGAAAATAAAAAGATTTAACATTTCAGTATTGAGTATGAATTTAGCTGTGGTTTTGTTGTATATAGACTTTATTATGTTGAGGTACTTTTTCCATAGCCATACTGTTGAGAGTTTTGTTATGAAAGAAGGGTGAATTTTGTGAAATACTTTTTCTTCATCTACTGAGATTATCATGTGATTTTTATCCTTCACTTGTTACTGTGACATATCACACTGATTGTTTTGTAGCTGCTACATCGTTCTTGCATCCTTGGAATGAAACCCACTCTACCATGTTGTATAATTCCTTTAATATCCTGTTGAGTTTGTTTTGCTAAAATTTGTTGAACATTTTGCATCTATGTTCATCAGGGATATTGTCTTGTTGGTTTCCCTTTTTTTGGTAGTATCTTTGTCTGTTTTGATATCAGGGTGATGATGGCCTATAAAATGAGCATAGGTGTATTCCTTATTCTTCTATTTGTTGGAGGAATTTGAGAAAGTTGACATTAGTTCTTCTGTAAATTCTTGGTATTATTCACCAGGTTTAATTTCCTTACTAGTAATTGGTCTTTTCATATTTTCAGTTTCTTCCCGATTCAGTCATTGTAGGTTTTATTTTTCCAGGAATTTATCCATTTCTTTTTGGTTGTCCAATATGTTGCTTTATAATTATTTCATAATAATTGCCTATTATCCTTTCTATTTGTGTGGTATCAGTTGTAATGTCTCCTCTTTCATTTATAATATATTTATTTGCATCTTCTCTCTTTTATCTTGGTAAGTCTAGCTAAAATTTTGTCCATATTGTATATCTGTTAGATAGTTCTTAGGTCCATTGATCTAGTTTATTAAGATTCTAAGCATTTTAAATTCTAGTTAAGTAACACTTGTTTTGTGTCCTGTTATGACCTATCTTCGGAGAAGGCAATGGCACCCCACTCCAGTACTCTTGCCTGGAAAATCCCGTGGAGTCCATGGGGTCGCTAGGAGTTGGACACAACTGAGCGACTTCACTTTCATTTTTCACTTTCATGCATTGGAGAAGGAAATGGCAACCCACTCCAGTGTTCTTGCCTGGAGAATCCCAGGGATGGGGGAGCCTGATGGGCTGCTGTCTCTGGGGTCACACAGGGTTGGACATGACTGAAGTGACTTAGCAGCAGCAGCAGCAGCATGATCTATCTTGGAGAATGTTCCATGTGCTTTTGAGAAGAACCTGTATTCTTCTGCTGTTGGATACAATGTTCTATAATTGTCTGTTAGGACTATCTTGTCTAGTGTGTCATTCAAGTCCCTTATTTCTTTATTGATTTTTTTGGCTGAATGATCTATCCATTGTTGAAATAGAGGCATCTAGGTTCTTTACTGGATTACTGTCTATTTTTCCCTTCATATATGTTAATAATTGCTTTATATATTTAGATGCATGTATATTGGGGAAGGAAATGGCAACCCACTCCAGTTTTCTTGCCTGGAGAATCCCAGGGACAGAGGAGCCTGGTGGGGTGCCTTCTATGGGGTCGCACAGGGTTGGACATGGCTGAATCGACTTAGCAGTAGCAGGAGCAGCATATTGGGGAAACAGTTATTAATGTTATATACTCTTGGTGAATTGATCCCTTTATCATTATATAATGATCTTGTTTGTCTCTTGGTATAGTTTTTGGCTTAAAGTCTAGTGTGTCTAATATGAGTATTACTACCCTTGCTTTCTTTTGGTTTCCATTTGCATGGAATATATTTCCATTGCTTCATCTTAATCTAGTGCATCTCTAATTTGAAGTGTGTCTCTTATAGGCAGCATAAGCTGATTTTTTTTTTCCACTCAGCTACTCTATGTTTTGATTAGGAAATTTACACTTAAGGTAATTATTAATAGGTATGGACTTATTGTTGCCTTTTGTCTGATTTATATAGTCTATTATTGAGCCCTCTACTGAACTTTTCAGTTCAATTATTGTTTTCTTCAGTACTGTGATTTCTATTTGGTATTTTGAAAATATTTTCTTCTTGTTGAAGTTCTTATTTTACTCATACGTTGCTCTTCTTAACTCAGTGAGCATATTTATGACTGATATTTTGAACTCTCTGTCAGTTAAATGACTTATTTCTGTTTCATTAAGATCTGTTTCTGAAGATTTACCTTGTTCTTTTTTGAGGGGAACATGCTTTTTTGTGTCTTCATTTTCCTTGACTTTCTCTTGGTTTCTGTGTAGTAGATAAAACAATGTTAGTCTTGTTGGGCTGTGGGGTGGGGGGTGCTGGTTCTCATGTAGGGGATGAACCTTGTAAGTCAACTCAACCCAAGTACTGGTTGATTCTCAGTCCTTTGCCTCAGATACATTCTGCGTTTTTAGTAGCCCCCAGTAGTTGAGGATGTGCCAGGACTTGTCAGTGTCCCAAAGGGAAGAATCACAGTCACTGCCTAGATGCAGACTTATTGGAAATCAGACCACAGGCAGCAACTAGGATAGTAGGTTTAAATGCCTTCCAGGAGGAACTGGGAGATGAAACTTTTTGTCTATTCCTTCTGTTCTGAGTCTGAGTGTATAGCCATGGGGGTGGGGGTACACTTGTCCCTATTAAGTACTATTTCATTTGCTACTGTCCTGTGGGTTTCATAAATGGAAGCCCCATTGGCTGTAACAACCAATTGATCTGGATGCTGCTGCTGCTGCTGCTAAGTCACTTCAGTCGTGTCTGACTCTGTGTGACCCCCCATAGACGGCAGCCTACCAGGCTCCCCCGTCCCTGGGATTCTCCAGGCAAGAACACTGGAGTAGGTTGCCATTTCCTTCTCCAATGCATGAAAGTGAAAAGTGAAAGTGAAGTCGCTCAGTCGTGTCTGACCCTCAGCGACCCCATGGACTGAAGCCTACCAGGCTCATCCGTCCATGGGATTTTCCAGGCAGGAGCACTGGAGTGGGGTGCCATTGCCTTCTCCGATTGATCTGGACATTCATCTGCAAAAGCCTCCGCACAGGTGTGTCACAAACTCCTTCCAGGGAGATACAGGTGACAACCTGCACTATAGGGAGATTGACCCTGCACTATATGCAGATTGACCCCTTTCAAGGAAAGACTGGGAGATGGGTGCTTTTATCTATTCCCTCTCTGCTAAGCCCTGGGGAGATAGCTGGTTAAGAAACCTTTCTTAGTTTGCTATAGTCCTTGAGACTCATGAGTGAAAGCCACGTTAGATATTAAAGCCCAGTAATCCAGGCACCTGTCCCCCGAGTGTCTATAAACCTGGAACTAGAGTTACAGTTTGTAGCAACAGTGTATTTCAACTTTTTCTATCCAATTTGATGTGGGTATTTTCTTATTCACCCAACTTGTAGGAGTTGTTCAGTGAGTTTCTCGATTTCTCTCAGAGGTCATTGTTTCATATGTAGCTTTACATTTGATATGTCCATGGGAGGAAAGTTCAGGAACCTCCTATGTCACTATCTTGGTTAACCTTCCTCCAAGAAAATTCTAAAAATAATTTTCTTTAAAAAAAATTAATTTATTTTAATTGAAGGCTAATTACAATATTATAGTGGTTTTTTCCATACATTTACATGAATCAGCCACGGGTGTACATGTGTCCAGTGTTCCTCCTTTACCTGGAATTTCATACTCTCAAATTCTCCTATTTATTCCATCCAATTTTTTTCTGTTACTCGTTATAGACTCCATGGTCATTCATTTCAGTGATGTTTTAATTTATATTCTGAGTCTGCTTCTCTTTACCTATTACCCAAATCCTGGTCTAGAGTAGTTTTTCCCACCTGCTTGCTCTTCCTTAGACCTCTTGCTTGACATGGTAGAAAATCTGATATTATTGTTGTTGCTCTTTTTGAAGATTTTATGTTTAGCCAAGAAAAGGACAAGAAGTAGAGGTTTTAAGGAAAAATCCCTGGGCAGTGTTGAGCAATGGGTGAAATGGTTACTTACACTCAAAGTGACTGATTCCCTGTTTTGTGGCTTTTTGTGTTATGACAGTAATATCCAAGCTTTGTGGATAAAGTAAAGGTAAAGAGAAGTATATTTTATAGAAAAAAGTAATATATAATTTTGTTAGTATGTAGAAGTTATTGTTGAGAGGATAATGAGTCAAAGATTACTCAGAATAATTTAGATTGAAGTCAGAATGTGTAGTGTCCAACAAACAAATCCATACTTTGTAAGGAGAGATGCTGCTTGAAATAATTACTGCAATGAGGAGGATGGGACAGTTGAAATAGAGAGAGTACAATTGGATTAGGGAGAACACTGGACATAAGCTCTGATAAGGTCTGAAGAGTTATGAAAGTGGGGCTTTACTGTATAGAGGGGAGTGAAGAAGGCTAGAAGGAACTGAGGATAGGTTGAAAGGGTGGCCAGGATAGGATAATAGATCAGGGCATGCTTTAGTCTAACATGTCTGTTTTCTTGGAAGAGGCTATTAGGAAGGGTCTGTATGCTGGGTCAGACTGAGGGTGGTAAGAATTCAGGGACCTGGGGAAGGAGAAAATCTTAACCAAAGTTTGGATAGTAAACATTTTATTCTGATTAATCAGTGGGGACCAAACAGTTCAGCTAATTATTTATGAGGCAATACATGGAGATTTGGAGGTTCAGTGTCTAGCCTTGTCATAGGTACACAAGGGGAGTCACCCATGAATCTCATGTAAGTCATACGGGGAAGAGTGGTTCTGTGTAGTAAGCCATTTTCTGGAACACAGGATTGTGAGAGAATGTCTTAGCATGTTCTCTTTTCTAGCATCACAGGGCTTGAGTAAAGTTCAATATGGCCATTGGAAAAACAGAAAAGAGGGTCAAAATTAGAAAAGAGTGAAGTAAGCCAGAAAGAAAAACACCAATACAGTATACTAACGCATATATATGGAATTTAGAAAGATGGTAACAATAATCCCGTATACGAGACAGCAAAAGAGACACTGATGTACAGAACAGTCTTCTGGACTCTGTGGGAGAGGGAGAGGGCGGGATGATTTTGGAGAATGGCATTGAAATATGTATAATATCATATATGAAATGAGTCGCCAGTCCAGGTTCAATGGACGATACTGGATGCTTGGGGCTGGTGCACTGGGACGACCCAGAGGGAGGGTATGGGGAGGGAGGAGGGAGGAGGGTTCAGGATGGGGAACACAGGTATACCTGTGGCAGATTCATTTTGATATATGGCAAAACCAATACAATATTGTAAAGTTAAATAAAATAAAATTTAAAAAGAAAAAAAGAAAAGAGAGGTCTAGCTTCATCCATTATTAGTAAATTATCTTAGTAAATATGTATTCTAGGTGGTTGATAAAATGAAGCTTTGTTGAGAGGAGAGGGTTGAAAATATTGTATCTGAAGCCATTATTCAGTACTTAAAACAGTTTGTACATTTTTTTGTGTGAATAAATAAACAAAAATGGATAATACTATCTATAGTGAGAAATCAGGTCTAGGAATTATCTCATTGATTCAAGAAAGAATTTGTTTTTGTTTTGTTTTGTTTTTTGTATATTTGACATTTTTGCTTAGAGCCTTAATAGACATCTCCAAAGGAATTCTCAGTTGTAGTCATTCTATGCACTAACTCTTCACACTTTAAAAAAAAAAAAAAAAAAGGAATACTGATTCTGCTTAGTATCCTCAGATGAGTAAAAGGGGCTACTATTCACTAGACTTATGCTATGCACAAAGCTAAGAATTATCCTTGCTTCATTTCTACTCCATATTCAATCTGTCAACAAGTACTTGTGAGGCTATCTTCAAATATGTGCTGAATTTGATTATATGTCCTCACTTTTTCTGTAACCATCTGGGTTTATACCATCACCCAGTGCCAGGAGTACCATAATAAGTGTTTTTATTTTTATTTTTTTTATTAAAATTCCAATTTGGTTCCCTTAGACTTTGTTATCCACCTAGCAGCCAGAATGATCTTTTAAGAAGTTTAATCACATCATCCTCTGTTTTAAACCAATTTATGACTTCACACTGCTCTCAGAATAAAATTAAACCTCTTCTTATGGTCTATGAAGCTTTACATAAAAACGCTCACTACATAACTGTGGGACCTATTCTTTTACATTCTTATTCTTGCTTACTAGTTTGGTTCCTAACTGATCTACAAAATGCCATGTGTTGCAGGAGTATAGGAAATATTTCTTCTCTTCTCTCTGTCTAATAAATCTTTCTCCAGATTATCTTTTATCCTTTTGTGCATTTCCTTCTCTTCTACACAATTATATGCTGGTGGTTATTTCAGCATTCACTGAAATTTCCCTTAACCTAATTTATTAATTTTTAAGTGTTTCATCTGTGCCTCATTTTCTCATCTGTAAAATGGAACACAGGGTGCCTATATTAAAGTTGTAATTAAATGCAACAGAAAATTGCATAGGATCTTTTCCAGAACATGATAACATTAATCATTATTGTCATCTTCAACATCACACCTACAAAAAAGCATTTTACTAATTTATATGCATTCTTGAATTTGTCTCCCCTAGAATAGAATGAAGTCCTATGAGTCCAAAGACTTCATCTTTTTATATCATTTACAATGAGTCAAATAAAATATCAGGCACACAATGAGGAGTCAGTAAATATTCATTGAATGAATGATTTTTGTGAGAACTGTTGTCTAATCATCCCCTCTATATGTGTGCTTTTAGTTTTCAAAAGGCACAGGTATTCTCATGTCATTCAGGTGGTGGTATTTGTTTTAAGAGAATACAGGTGAAGTCAGGGAGAGAGAAAACCAACAGTGTATCAAAAGGGCAAGATATCAAAGAGCACTGGAAAATCATTTATCACCATTCAAAACACAAAAGTAGCTCCAGTGACCCATAAGCAGCTCTAATGACCCAGACAGTAGATATAGTAAGCCAGTAATTTTGTTGATGCCTTTGAATCAGACATCTATTGCTTTTTGGTCTAGTAACTTGCCACACTCATGACTCTTTCTTCCTTTGTCTGCTATTATTTCTACTTTTAGGACTTCTTAACTACTTTTCTCCTTCTACTGTATTATCTGTTTAGCTTTGCATTTAAACTCTTTGATATAGATGTGATTGTAATATAATGATCTTTTGTGGGAGATGATGACATTTTTAATTGTCTACTTGATAACCATCACCCACATTTCTTACTGACAGTAGCTTTATTTGGTTTAGACAACAATATTCAGCTGTGGTTATTACTCATCATTGTTTTAGTTCAGTCCTGCATATCTGATTCCCAATGAAATCAATTGTGAGTAAGAAATTAGGGATTGCCTATTAGAGAGCTTTGAGAAAGGTTTTATTTCCTGAAAAAATTTAGAATGTCATGAGGAAAAATTGCTTTTGCTCCTATTCCCTTCCATTTTTTTCTGCATATTTTTGGAACGACATAATGCCTGAAACTATGACAACAATCTTAAACCATGAGGTTTCAAGCCTTAGATTTAAAGACAATATGCTGAAGATGTGGAGGCAATGCTAAATATAGTTATGTGCTCAATGCTATTCTTAAATGTAATACTTGACTTGGTGCTATTCTTGATTAGTCCTGGAATCACTGATATCCAGACATCTGATTAAGTGCACTATCCATTTCCCTGAGATTGAAGCCTCCTTAAGCCGTTTTTTTTTCCCCCCCAATAGAACAGATCTGATACACCTACACACTCACATAGATGCACATATGTGCAACCTAAGGGACTGATTTCTCTAGAAAGGACACCAAAACATCATGGAATGCCTTTAATATTCTAGAAGAATGTCTCATCTAGTGCTTTGTGAATGTGACAACATGGTCACAAGATTCAAAACATGGCCAGTAATGTATAAATGGCTGTTTATAACCTCTCTGTTCTCAAAAGATGACTGTTGGAAGAACAGGGACTTAGAGATACTCCTTGTATTTGATTCTGAGGCATTCTGACATATTTGGAAAAGTTGAAGAACCAACCTTTTTATGTAACACCCATAATAGATCACAAAACAGCACAAGTGTCTAATGTACTCCTAGCTGAATATTTGTCCTGTGTTTCCATACCTCATGCTCCCTTACTCAACTTTATATAGACCTATAGTGTGAGAAGATGACTCAGAACTTTTGTCTTATAGAAGAAAGGTAGAATGTTTAATATACAGAAATTAAGGAGATACAGATTACTGAGTGAAAAATAAAGCTGTGCTCTCGTGCCAAATACTAGAATGCAAACATCAGAACCTAATGTAGAGTGATTAGTGGACAGTGTGTATATACATTTATAAATGTATGTTTTTCAACCCCAAGTCACCAGTATACGGCCAGTCATCTATCCTATATCTAAATACACAAATAGTTCATTAAAGGACTTTAGACTTAGTGGCATGTGAAAAAGACCAATCACTAGTCTATTCTACTTTTGAATATTTTAAATTGACTTGTTCATATTGTCTAATATACTGAGTTAATTAAATGTTTTACCTCTCTCCTTCATAAGTAATGACAAGTCACTTAAAGCAAATCCGATTATTCTACTAGATAACCCTTCAGGATATAGTTTTTGTGTATGTCTCAATCAAGTGTAGTACTTCTTTGAAAAGAAGAAAATACTCTCAATCGAATTGAATTATTAGCATTTCCAACAATTGTATTTTAAAAGTATGTCAGAAGGTGACATAAAAGTACTAGTCACAGTCATTCATGAAGCCATATTATAAAGTGGCCTATCACATTTCAAACCCTTCATTTTGTCATTCTTAAAAGTAGTACTCTTCCCCCAAAAGAGGAGGTGGGGGACCTATCACTAAAATGACATGAATATCAGATAGTGCTGACAGACGGGACCCATTATCGCATTCCCTGTAGTGCTGCAGGCTACAGAGGGTGTGTTGAAAGGCCCACAGTGACAGTGACAGTGGAAGAATTTATACACCCAGGTTTTCTGTATATTTTAAATAAGTAGCTGGAAGCATCATGTTATAAACAGCATTTATTAATCTGTTACATATTTAGAAAAAAGTAGCATATAAATATATACCACATATGATAACTTGTTAACACATATCCATAATACTTTCAGTTCAGTTCAGTTCAGTCGCTTAGTCGTATCCGACTCTTTGCGACCCCATGAATCTCAGCACGCCAGGCCTCCCTGTCCATCACCAACTCCCGGAGTTCACCCACACTCACGTCCATTGAGTCAGTGATGCCATCCAGCCATCTCATCCTCTGTCGTCCCCTTTTCCTCCTTCGCCTAATCCCTCCCTGCATCAGAGTCTCTTCCATAATACTTTAGGAAATGGCAAATTCTGGTCATTTATCATCAAGAATAAGTTTCAAAACTGAAAACTGAAACCATGCAGGTACAGAAAACTAATCTTCCTCTACAAGAGGTACTAAGAAATCTGTTCATTGAATCCATCCTACATCTTTACTATATATGTGTTAGAAATAAATTATCCTTAAAATATGTTTTAACATGTTATGAGATTGAGGTATGAGGTTACAGACAAGTGAACATACAACTGTACAACTTGATGAATTGCAACAAACTAAAAGCACTCATAATATACATGAAATGCATAAACCTTAAACGTACAACTCAAAGAATTTTTTTATACGGTAGTACATTTGCAATAATCAACCAGATGGATACTCAGAACATTTAACATACCGCTCAAGATTCTTCCTTTTGTTTCCCAATCAGTACATCTTCAAAGCTAACTAATTATTCTGACTTCTATAGTCATAGATTGGGGCTTCCCTGGTAGCTCAGCTGGTAAAAAAATCCACCTGTAATGCGGGAGACGCCGGTTTGATTTCTGGGTTGGGAAGATTCCCTGGAGAGAAGGGATAGGCTATCCACTCCAGTATTCTTGCCTTGAGAATCCCCATGGACAGAGGAGCCTGGTGAGCTATAATCCATGGGGTCATGAATAGTCAGACATGACTGAGTGACTGAGCACAGCACAGTAGCATAGTCATAATTAGGGTTTTTTATTGCTCCATTCTTTTTTTTTATCCCATTTTTTTTCCCCTCTCAGTGCTTATGTTTATATTTTTTTTATTGGGATATCTTCTGTTTACTAATTCTATATTATGCTTTTAAATTAAAGTGCTTAATTGTATTTTATAGTCTAAAATATCCATTTGGCTTTTTAAATCTGCTTTAATTTTCTGTTGAAATTCTCAATGTTCATATTTTTTCAGTTTTTTTCCTATCTTTTTAAGTATTAATCATAAGTTAAAGAAAATTTTCTTGTCCAAATTATCCCTGCATTTGCTTCTCTTTTTATCTCTTTTGATTTTTGGTCAGATTCTTAAACTCACTTACATGTATGGTGAGTTTTTTAAATTATGTGGCTAGACAAAGAACCATAGAAGTGGCAAACGATATTTTCCACTACAGACAGTTTTTCTTTGAGGCTGAGGATCTGCTCACTTTGATTCAATCAGAGTTGTGTTGCTATTTTGGTAAGACCCAGCTCTCTTTGTTCTTCAGGGTGACTCTCCTGGCATTTTTAAAAATTCTATTTATTTATTTTGGCTTCATCATGCAGCATGTAGAATCTTAGTTTCTCAACCAGGAATGGAACCCACACCCGCTGCTGTGGAAGCCTGGAGTCTTAACCAGTGGACCACCAGGGAAGTCCCTCTTCTGGTATTTTTAAGACCCCTCCTGGGTTTCTGACATCTTAGACCTAAGAGACTACAGGAGTTTCAGTTCTGCCTATGATGATTTTTGTGCTTAGCTTTTTTTTTTTTTTTAATTTAATTAAATTTTTTAACTTTACAATATTGTATTGGTTTTGCCATATATCAACATGAATCCACCACAGGTATACATGTGTTCCCCATCCTGAACCCTCCCCCCCCCCCCATACCATCCCTCTGGGTCATCCCAGTGCACCATCCCCAAGCATCCAGTATTATACATCGAACCTGGATTGGCGACTCATTTCATATATGATATTATACATATTTCAATGCCATTCTCCCAAATCATCCCACCCTTTTTTTCCTTCAGTCCCACAAAGCTTCAACTGTGATAAAGGGAAATTTTATTTTGCATGGTAGATTTCTTCCTTCTACTGAAACTTTGTCTCCTAAATGCTCTTAGGCAGCTCAGCTCTCTAGTCTCCCTAGCTGCTCCTAGAAGTCATGGTTAGAAGGTGAGCTGAATCTGGGGCTCTTCTTGCTTGCAATCCATCATACCAACTGTACTAAACTGCAAAAACCTCATTGCTTTTTCTTTGGCCCAACAGTAAAGACTTTGCCTGGGCCAACCTAGATCTTCAACCTGTGCTTAGAATAGGCAAATAACTCCCTATTTTAAGTTTATCTGGTTTTTGATTGATTCCACAGTTCTTCAGTTTTTTTTTAATAGTTTATTTATTCATTTATTCTTAATTGGAGGATAATTGCTTTACAATAGTGTGTTGGTGTCTGTCATACATCAACATGAATATGTAAACATATGTCCCATCCTTCTGATAAAATAGAGTTTTGAAACGTATTATTTGTCTTTTAAAGCAGTTGCACTGAGTATTGCCCAGCATGAACTTTGGCATTTTTCACCATGATAATGATAACTTTTCGTATAAAGTTTTATACTAAAATAGATTATCTTTTTGACTCCTCCCTCTTAAGGCTTTACCTACTCAGAGTACTGTTTAAGAAATATAACTTTTTGCTTAAGACTTACATAGGTTTTATTATTTCACTTTATATCAGTGTTATATATTGGTAAATACTCATCAGTTTTAGGGAATATATTTATTAAGAATATCTTATGTGTCCAACATTTTATAATGCACGCTTTTCAAGTGATAATATGTAATTGAAATTAACAAACAGATTTTGATTTCAGCCATAGAATTTTACAACATAGACAATATGAAATCTTCATAATTGAAAAAATTATTAGGTCTTTTTCATGACAGTTTTAATTCTTTATAAAATATAGAGTGAATTATGCTTAGCTTTTTTTAGCAAAAGATAAAATCCATCTTATTTCATCCTTACTCCTTGACTTTTCACTGAATTAAATATTAAAGCTGGTGACACACTAAACTGATGCCATCTGCTATGATGCCAGAATTCCAACATTGTGACAACAATGTCATATCACATATAATGACTGATATATTTGGGGAAAATTAAATAGCATAAAAAGAAATGTTGAAACAATTAGCAAATGTGTTAGTGAACATTTTTAAAATGTGAAAGGTAAATGGATCTTGGCTTTAAGTATGATACAGTTTTAATTTATTGATTTTCTCTTCAATGAAAACACAAATGTGTTAACCATGTTTTATTGCAATAGAATTTTAATCAAAATAAAATGTTTTTCTGGGGCAGTAGATGTGTTCTGTCTATATAGCCTTCTATGTGATATGATTTCAGGTGCTACATCTCAATAATAATTGGTCCTGGATTAAGAAAACAGACCTGGATTTAAGCTTGATGACCCCACAGGGAAAAAGAAAAAAAACTTGTACCAGGGGATGCTAGTGGTAAAGAACCCACCTGCTAATGTAGGAGACATAAGAGATAAGGGTGCGATTTCTGGGTCAGGAAGAGCCCCTGGTGGAGGGCATCAAAACCCACTACAGTATTCTTACCTGGAGAAACCCATGGACAGAGGAGGCTGGTGGGCTATGGTCCATAGAGTTATAAAGAGTCAGACATGACTGAAGCAACTTAGCACGCCTGCACACACCAGTTAAAATAAATATTATTACTGATAAGTATTATAATTTTATATAAATGAAGGACTATGGCATGTACTGAGAGGTACTAGGCAAGTATAGTCACTCATGGTTCACTGGTCTTAACTTCAGAGGCAGTCTCGTACCTATTAATAGCACAACGTGAATTAAAAAGCAGAGACATTATTTGCTGACAAAGGTCCATCTAGTCAAAGCTCTAGTTTTTCTAGTAGTCACGTACGGATATGAGAGTTGGACCATAAAGATGTTGGAGTGCCGAAGAATTGATGCTTTTGAACTGTGGTATTGGAGAAGACTCTTGAGGGTCCCTTGGATTGCAAGGAGATCCAACTAGTCAGTCCTAAAGGAAATCAGTCCTGAATATTCATTGGAAAGACTGATGCTGAAGCTGAAGCACCGATACTTTGGCCACCTGATGCAAAGAACTGACTCATTGGAAAAGACCCGGATTCTGGAAAAGATTGAAGACAGGAGGACAGGAGACCACAGAGAACAAGATGGTTGGATGGCATCACTGACTCAATGGACATGAATTTGAGCAAGCTCTAGGAGATGGCGAAGGACAGGGGAGCCTGGCATGCTGCAGTCCATGGGGTCATGAATAGGTGGACATGACCAAACAACGACAACAACATGAATAAGAGATAGTGTTTAATGCCAAAACACATGTACAACCACAAAGTGAAAAAATCAACTTTGAAGTAGACATTGATTAGTATATCAAAAACCGAAATTAGAAAATAGATTCTTCAGGTCTGTTGTGGTCAATGACAGAGGATATTTGTGTAGGATTAATGAATCTACAAAATCAGTGTTAATTTTAAAATGCATTTAGATTGATGCAGATCACTTTTTTATGAAGTAACTTTAATTATTTAGTGTTAACATTTTAATAAAACTGAAATTACAATAGGCCATATAGCATTTAATATTTTACTGTAAAATGTAAAGTATTTTATTTCCAGTAGGGTTATACAGATAACATAATACTATATTGCATGTTAGTTAGTACAAAGAACCCACAGCTGATCAAAAGATTTTTGAGAGAAATAAATGGTGCTTATTTTAATTCACTAAGTTTTGAGGGGATTTTCTATGCAATAAAAGTTACCTAAAAGAATTCAGATTAAAAATAGATAAATCAATATCATTACAATAAAATTTAATCAAATTATGAAATAATTTCCTTAAATAATGTGTGTGTGTGTGTGTGTGTGTGTGTGTGTGTGTGTTAGTCCCTTGGTCGTGTCTGGCTCTTTATGATCCCATGGACTGTAACAGACCATGAAGTCTCCAGCCAAGATACTAGACTGGGTTGCCGTTCCCTTTCCCAGGGGATTTTCCCAACCCAGGGATTGAACCTGGGTCTCCCACTTTGCAGGCAGATTCTTTACCATCTGAGCCATCAACGTACCAATAAATTTGAAGATACAGATACAAGGGAACATTCCTTGAAAATATAAAGTGACAAAAATCCTATAAAGGAAATATAAATATTAAAATAAATAAATAAATATAAATCAACCCAGGCTAAGATGATTATAAACATGAGCTCTATGAAATTGTAAAGTAAATTTGTTCCAGATAATAGAAAAATCAGGAAACTCTACTATTCATTTTGTATAGCAAATATAACCCTTGATACTATAACCAGACAAATATACTACCAGGGGTAAATATACTGATTTAATTTATTAATATGAATGAAAAAATTCAAGTATAAATTTTAAAATTTTATATCACGACCAAGCAAGACATTCTAAGAGCTGAAAAAAATAATGTTAATTATTTATATAATATTGCTATATGTAATTATGTATATACAGGCTTACTAATACAGGCTTCCCCCAGTGGTTCCAGTATTCTTGTCTAGAAAATCCCATGGGAAGAGGAGCCTCATGGGGATAAAGTCCATCGGGTCACAAAGAGAACACAAAATTGGCAAACAAACAGCAGCAGCAGGCTCACTAATGTAAGCATAACAATATTCTGAAGGAGGAAACTAACAATCAATATTTGTACAACAATATCGTCTGAAAATTTTCAAAATGTAACCAAGATTAAAAATTCTAGGACTATGAGGTAGAGAATAGATTTTCCTACACTATGACAAAACTCAATTATTAAGGATAACATAGTTATTCTAGTTAGACCAGGTATAAAACACATGGATTCCCACTATCTGCTTGCTCGTCTTACAATATTGGATATCCTGTTGAACATTTTAATTAAAGAGAAATATAAAGTATTCCATTAGTCTCCCAGGGTTGCCATATCAAAGTGGTGCCACAAACTAGGTGGCATAAACAATAGAAAGCTACTGTTTCACATTTCTGGAGGCTAAAAGTCTTGGGTCAAGGTGTTGGCAAGGTTAGTTCCTGCTGAGGGTGGTAAGGACAAATGTATTCCATTTCTCTGCCCAAACTTTTGGTGGAAGTCTTTGGTGTTTCTTGGCTTGCAGAGGTATCACCCTTCTGCCTTTATCTGCACATAGCATTCAACCTTATGTCTGTCTTCAAATTGCCCCTTTTTACAAGAACACCAGCTATTTTGTATTAGGACCTAATGACTTCATCTTAACTAACTACATCTGCAAAGATCCTGTTTACAAGTCAGCTCATATTCTGAAGTAGTGAGATTTAACATTTAAATTTCAGGGGATGCAATTCAACCCATAAAAATGCTCTAATTTGGAAAGTATATGAAAGACATAAAAGAAATAACAGATCTATCTATAGAATGAGAGATTTCTCTAAGTTTGTCAGATTTCAGGTGTTATCATCTAGGTATCAAATTTGACACACAGATATAAGCTGATACTCGATCTGGGAGATATGGTCCAGGAAAGGAAAGAGATGAAGAGAAATGGAAGTGAGGCAAGAAAAGTTGTGAACCATTGCTCTTTGGGTTACTCTTTCATGAGAAGTGACAAAAAAAGCAGTTTGCAGATTGGATGTGTGCTTAGTGCTGTGGGATTTTGTAGAAACCTTGCAGCTGGGAGTTTTGGTGCCTTCCACACAAGAGATAAAGGAGGTGGGATTTTCTTACTCATTACCTCTCATCTGAGGTGTTCCATTGGTCAGTGTTCAGCCTTTGGGAGCTATATTTCTCACCATTCTGATTTGCATATCTGGCAAAACAACTATTTTATATAACAATAATCTGATATGATAGTCCTTTAAGCAACAAAATTATAATTAGATTCATTTATTAAAATGGGTAAATATTCTAGTTGTATTATGTAAAGTGAAACTATCATATTCACTTTATAAATGTAATTTAAATTTGTAATTATTCTCTGTGCATTTTATACATTTCATATACTAATATTGTAATATCACTAGAACATTATGAAATCATAATAAAGATTTATTTTAAACTTTTATTTGTGAAAATCATACTGAGTAGCTATTAAACCTGAAAAAAATAGTCCTCTGATAATCTCCCTTTGTCATGTGAATTAGCTTTTTAACCATTGCTGAAAAACTTTCTGTGATGCTATATCTTTAATTCTTAGAGAATCTTTTCTAAGTGGGGGGCCAATTAGATATATTCTTTGGACTTCAGTGGTAATAGGCAAAGAAATAGTAACTTGGGTATTTCAGGCCAAGGCTGTTTTATTATTATCTTACACATTACTTTTTTAGTTATTGTTAGATACTACCTTAATCTATTAACATTAAAAGATTTCTAGAAATACTAAAGTGTACAACCACTAATCCTTTTTGTAAACAATATTACCAGTATGAACAGAGAAAAATAGTGAGCATCTAGTTCAAAGAGTAATTTCTAAATATACTATTATATTCCTCAGATTACATTCTATTGTTTTTAATATGTTATATATAATCCTCATGCTTCTTTAAACATTCAGTCTAGGGATAGAGAGATTTTAAAAGAATGAATTGATATATCCTGCATCATTCATCAGTTAATTTTAGTAGGCTTATTATTTTGAAAATGTCTAATCATTCCTTTAACCTTTAATTGCAGTAGTCTTTATATGACACCTGTTGTCATCATGCAATTATTATCTAAAATAAAACAAATATTAAAATCGAATAGTATGCATACTTTTAGTCTAATCTATTGCCAAAAGCAGTGGTCCAAAGGGATCAGTTTCTTAAGTTCCTTGTTTGCCAGAAAACATAAAGATACAAGATAAAGCTGTGTTTCAATTAAATTTCAAAGAAAATCAAAGTCATTAGATTAGCGTAGGCCACACAGGGTTCTTATGAAGAAACTTTTGAAAGGAATGTCATGATAAATCCCCTATAATACATTAACTTTGCCAAACTTAGTCCACATGGCAATTCTTCCATTCTGCAACCAGACTGTTTCATGTAGAGATTAACCCAGTGATCCTGCACTTGAAAGGGAATGCTCTGGGACTTAATTTATATTCAAGCCTCACTGTTCTTTGGGGAAAGGCTGGGTAATCCATACAAATTGCCAAGTGATGAAACCAAGAACAGAAATGGAAATGACAAAACTGTCATGTATTTAACCACTTTTGGAAATAAAACTAAATAGAAATTGGTTAAATATGCTACTGTGAACTCTTTAAAAATTATGGCTGAAAAGAATATAACATTCTCACGAAAACATGGAAAATTTTGGCTATTAATTAGTATCTCCTAGTCAGAGCCACTGACTAGAAGGCTAACCAATGTTTAATGTTTGTAACTAGGGTTAAATATTGATTCATTTATTTAAAAGAACTGCAAAGTCTGTTGTTTTTAAAACACTGCATGGGGAAAATGTCCCTTGAGAAAACAATGAGAAAACAACAGCATATTTTATCAATGCAGTATGAAGTGTATGACTTCATTAAATGAAACTCCTCTTGTCACAGGTCTGTAATTTTGTTCAGTTTCAGGTTCAGTTCAGTCGCTCAGTCATGTCCGACTCTTTGTGACCCCATGGACTGCAGCACACCAGGCCCCCCTGTCCATCACCAACTCCTGGAGTTTACTCAAACTCATGTCCATTGAACCGGTGATGCCATCCAACCATCTCATTCTCTGCCGTCCCCTTCTCCTCCCGCCTTCAATCCTTCCCAGCATCAGGGTCTTTTCAAATGAGTCAGCTCTTCATATCAGGTGGCAAAAGTATTGGAGTTTCAGCTTCAACATCAGTCCTTCCAATGAATATTCAGGTCTGATTTCCTTTAAAATGTACTGGTTGGATCTCATTGCAGTCCAAGGGACTCTCAAGAGTCTTCTCCAACACCACAATTCAAAAGCATCAGTTCCTCAGTGCTCAGGTTTCTTTATAGTCCAACTCTCACATACATACATGACTACTGGAAAAAGCATAGCCTTGACTAGATGGACCTTTGTTGGCAAAGTAGTGTCTCTGCTTTTTAATATGTAATATTGTTATACCTATTGAATATAAAAATACATATACACTGGGAAATAATTATCCAATATTATGAAATGATATCTTGAAGCATATAAATGTAATGAATATGAAGCATATATGAAATGAATAAAGCAGTTTATGTTGAAAATCTTAGTATGTAAATAGATATATCTTCAAATATGTATGTAAACAAAGTACTTCTCTTGGTTCTAAATATCACTTTTATGTGATATACCTATACTTCAATACTGAAATTTTTCATTATAAACTTAAAAACACACATCATCATTAGTAAACTTTGAGAAAACATGTACCATATATATCTGAATGTTTCAAAATTATAGAAAATGAATGGGATACTCCAATAATGAGCCTAAAACATAGTGGGACAGAAAGATTTTCATGTGATGATCCACAGTCAAAGGAATGATCAGATAATTGGTATCAAAAGGATATAAACAATGTCATAACATTAATGGTGAGTGGAATTTCAGGCTGAGGGAATGCTGCACAGAGAAAGGAAAGCTATTCTTATATTCCAGATTCAAGGGTGGCTGGAGACTAGAGTGTGAGTTTGTGTCATATTGTCTATTGAAGTTGAATGGTAATGGCCTATGGAGTTAAAACATCTAATTGAAGTTTTGATTACTTCTTGTAAACCAGTTTCTGTGAAAAGCATGCCAAGTTGCTACCCTTATCACATTACAGTCATATCATACTGAATAATAGATGTGCATGTCTTCTGAACAGTGTGAATACTGCTGTGTTATGTTGGCCACACCTCCATTTTCTCAGAAGTTTTATCTGAGCAATTCATCCAAAGGTGCCTTGACAAATTTGTGTATGGATAGGAGATAAACACGGTAGAGTAATTGGACACACTTTCTTTTTCTGTGGGTCTGAAAGTCATATGTCTGTGTGTAACAGTCCAAGATCAGAGCTTTTCATATCACCAACTGTTGGACAATTGTAAAAACAAATTGGATGAAAATAAAGCTAGAGTATTTGAAATGGAAAATAGATAATTTTCTTGGAATCTCTATTATTATATATATAATCCTAAAAAAACCTTAACAGCTATTTACCTGGTTACTAATATAACGAATAATTTAGAGTATTATAAGATACATTGGATCTAAATGTCTTTGTTTTAATTTTAAAAATATAGAGGAAGGACATTTAAGTTCAGCGGAAATTAGTATAATAAATTAGAGTTCTGCAAGGCATAACTTCATTCCCTACCATTGAAGAAGCTCTGACAAAAGTGTGAAGCTTGATCCTTTTTCTGTCAACTCTTCCAATCCTGCCTTAGTGAATTTTTGCATAGGCTTTTCTTCTGCCAAATATTTACTGATTGTATTCTGTAATCTCCTAATTATATTACTAGAGAAAAATATTTTTAAATTTGAATTTAAACAATTTTGAATTAACAGATCTGATATGATTTAATACTTTGTATAAATATTATCTATATGTTATATTTTACAACCTACTATGTAGACGTATATGAAACAAATCCTTGCTCAACTAGAGTTGCCCACATGATAGGCAATTTAGTCACAAGTCAGGATTTCTATGTTATAGACTTGGAGCATCTACCCTTGAGCGTTGCAGTCAAAACTACAGATACTTGTTAGGTTCTCCAGTCTTTTGAAACAAAAGTGGTTCGATCAGTCATTAAAAAATAGTTTAATAGCTTATTGCAAGATAGGGACTGTTTAGGCTAATGGGGAACTAGAAATAAATGGAATATGGAACAGCTCTGCCCTTACCAAACTTATATTCTATTAAGGGGAGGAAATTGATTTCCCTTACATTCTTCTTACACTGCTTTGGTATATGTGTGTGTGTGGTAGGGGGGATATACCTCTAGACATAGAAATGGATAGATAGATTGATTAATGCCCTATTTCTGTAGATTATTTCATCCAATAATATTTCAATAGGACTTTTTGGATTATGTAATGTACTGTGGAAGCTATCTTAAACTACTGTTTGATTGCTTTATTTGCAGAATGTGCCTGTCTCACTCTGTGTTGTGTGGATACTTTGCCATACCTCAACCACTCTGCTCTGCTGCTGTCTATATCCTTGGGTCCCTAAGTTTCTCCCACATTGATACCAATCAGTTGTCCTTGAAAGGCTGCAAGTTTCCTATCAACTCTCAACATTATTCACTTTCATTTGCCATAAAAAAAGATATTTTGTAAGTTATGTAGAGGTTGCCATTCCTCTCAGACTGATATTTAGACTCATCAAAATTCTCTTTTTAGCTCTCAGTAGTAGTCTTGCCTGGAAAATCCCATGGACGGAGGAGCCTGGTCGGCTGCAGTCCACGGGGTTGCTAGGAATCGGACACGACTGAGCAACTTCACTTTCACATTTCACTTTCTTGCATTGGAGAAAGAAATGGCAACCCACTCTAGTATTCTTGCCTGGAGAATCCCAGGGACGGGGGAGTATCGTGGGCTGCAGTCTATGGGGTCGCACAGAATCGGACATGACTGAAGCGACTTAGCAGCAGCAGTATGGAACTGAGACTTACTGATCTTCACACTGAGATCTTGTCCAGTATAATTTGTGTTTATTCACTAAAAAGTGAAATTAAGATCAATTACTCTGGTAAATTGGGGCTTCCCTGATAGCGCAGTTGGTAAAGAATCTGCCTGCAACGCAGGAGACCCTGGTTCGATTCCTGGGTCAGGAAGATCTGCTGGAGAAGGGATCGGCTACCCACTCCAGTATTCTTGGTCTTCCGTTGTGGCTCAGCTGGTAAAGAATCTGCCTGCAATGTGGGAGATCTGGGTTCAATCCCTGAGTTGGGAAGATCCCCTGAAGAAGGGAAAGGCTACTCACTCCAGTATGCTGGCCTGGAGAATTCCATGGACTATATGGTCCATGGGGTCACAAAAAGTCAGACACAATTGAGTGACTTTCACTTTCACTCTGGAAAATTAGTATGACTTCCCAAATACATAATTATAGAAACACTTGAGGCATGTATATTTCTGAAATTATCTACTAAAAAAGAAAGAGATATATGCTTAATCCCCTCAAAATGAATATTGAATATTTGATTCAGAACCATCAAAATTATATCAGTGAACTTTGTAACTTTTCATAATGAATTTATAAACAGAAATTTAGATATATTCATTAGTTTTGTAGTATTGTATATGTAATGTATTGAATTAAAACAAAATTACAAATAATATGTGTAAAATATAATACAATGATAAATATTGATCTATGAGGAACCTAATATCAAAGCTGAGATCTGTTTTTATAACTAATTCAAAGAATCAGTGTTCCCATCACTCGCTGATGTTTCTGAATGTAAGTGAAGGTTAGATGGTAATACGGATTAATTGAGTTACTTGTTATTTTATATGTTTCTGCTGCCAGGACAGAAACTGTGACAGCTTTAGTCACAGTTCTATATACTGTACCTAGCATGGTGTCTGACTTCATTCAAGGAGCTCAATAGATATTATTGAATGAATGATAAAATAAATTTGGTTGTGTTTGTAAAATGAAACCTATTCAATATAAATTCTGAGCATTTATATAAAATATGAAAAGAAAAAATATACGTAACATGGAATTAGGTCAATAGTTTTATTGAGAATTCAATGTGCAGCTACTTTCTATAGAAACTCAGGATAAAAGATATTTAAGAACATAATTTGATTAAGCAGACATTAATTCCAGAATCTCACAGAGACATTTTTTCTAAAGTCATTACAGATAAACAAATGGAAATACACCCAGTGCTATTTGTGTGTAAAGTGAAGTAACTCAACTCACACTGAAATTTAGGTTGGTGCAAAAGTAATTGTAGTTTTACATTGTTGAACTTTGAACTTTTTACATTTGTTGAACTTTACATTGTTGAACATTACTTCTTAAGTAAATGTGCTTATGTTATACATTCATTTTATGCACATTTCTTGCTTTATGTTTTTGCTAATAACATTACATGCTGTTTATTTTATATTAATTTTAGACTATAGAAATGGTGGACAAAAAGCAAATTTGAGCAATTTTTTTATTCAAGTTCAAAATGGGTTGTAAAGCAGTGGAGACAGCTGCTGCTGCTGCTGCTAAGTCGCTTCAGTCATGTCTGACTCTGCAACCCCATGGACGGCAGCCCACCAGGCTCCCCTGTCCCCGGGATTTTCCAGGCAAGAATAGCGGAATGGGTTGCTATTTCCTTCTCTAATGCATGCATGCATGCTACTTCAGTAGTGTCCAACTCTGTGTGACCCTATGGACAGCTGCCACCAGGCTCCTGTGTCCACAGGATTCTCTAGGCAAGAATACTGGAATGGGTTGCCATTTCCTTCTCCAGCGGAGACAGCTAGCAACATCAGTAACAAGTTTGGCCCAGGAACAGCTAATGAACATACACTGCAGTAGTGGTTCAAGAAGTTTTGCAAAGGAGCCAAGAGCCTTGAAGACCAGGAGTGTAGTGATCAGGCACTGGAAGTTGAAAATGATGAACTGAGAGCCATTACTGAAGCTGATCCTCTTACAACTACTTGAAAAGTTGCTGAAGAAATCAGTGTCAACCATTCTACAGTAATTTGTCATTTGAAGCAAACTGAAATGGTAAAAAAGCTAGATAAGTGAGAGCCTTGTGAGCTGATTCATGTTGATGTATGGCAAAACTAATACAATATTGTAAAGTAATTAACCTCCAATTAAAATAAATAAATTTATATTTAAAAAATTGTCTTATTCTACACCACAATAGAAAAGCACTTCTTGATCGGATTGTGACATGTGATGACAATAAACAATGACCAGCTCTGTGGTTGGACTGAGAAGAAGCTCCAAAGCACTTCCCCAAGCCAAACCTGTAGCAAAAAAAAAGGTCGTGGTCACTATTTGGTGGTCTGCTGCCCATCTGATCCACTACAACTTTCTGGATCCTGACAAAACCATTACCTCTGAGAAACACGCTTAGCAAATCAATGAGATGTACCAAAAATTGCAGTGCCTGCAGCTGGCATTGTCAATAGAATGTGCCCAATTCTCCACGACAATGCCCAACTGTAAGTTGCATAGCCAACATTTCAGAAGTTGACTGAATTGGCTATGAAGTTTTGACTCATCTGCCATATTCACCTGACCTCTCACCGACTACCACTTCTTCAAGCATCTTGACAACTTATTGCAGGGAAAAATGCTTCCACAACAGGCAGAACACACACACACACACACACACAAAATTGATTTCTAAGAGTTTGTTAATCCTGAAGCATGGATTTTTATGCTACAAGAATAAACAAACTTATTTCTCATTTACACAATTGTGTTGATTGCAATGCTTCCTATTTTGATTAACAAAGATGTGTTTGAGCCTATTTATAATGGTTTAAAATTCATGGTCCAAAACTGCAGTTACTTTTGTAATAATCTAATAAGTGCAATAAAGCAGAAATAGATGTTTTTCTGGAACTCTCTTGCTTTTTTGATGATCCAGTGAATGTTGGCAATTTGATCTCTGGTTCCTCTGCCTTTTCTAAAATCAGCTTGAACATCTGGAAGTTCATGGTTCACATATTGCTGAAGCCTGGCTTGGAGAGTTTTGAGTATTACTTTACTAGCATATGAGATGAGTGCAATTGTGTGGTAGTTTGAGCATTGCCTTTCTTTGGGATTGGAAGGAAAACTGACCCTTTTCCAATCCCGTGGCCACTGTTGAGTCTTTCAAATTTGCTGGCATATTGAGTGCAGCACATTCTCATTTTTCAGGATTTGAAACAGCTCAACTGGAATTCCATCACCTCCACTAGCTTTTCTCATAGTGATGCTTTCTAAGGCCTGCTTGACTTCACATCCCAGGATGTTGCTCTAAGTGAGTGATCACACCATCGTGATTATCTGGTTTGCAGAGATCTTGTTTGTACAGTTCTTTTGTGTATTCTTGCCGCCTCTTCTTAATATCTTCTGCTTCTGCTAGGTCCATACCATTTCTGTCCTTTATCGAGCCCATCTTTGCATGAAATGTTCCCTTGGTAACTCTAATTTTCTTGAAGAGATCTCTAGTCTTTCCCATTCTATTGTTTTTCTCTATTTCTTTGCATTGATCACTGAGGAAGGCTTTTTTTTTTTTAATCTCTCCTTGCTATTTTTTGGAACTCTGCATTCAAATCGGAATATCTTTTCTTTTCTCCTTTGCTTTTCTCTTCTCTTCTTTTCACAGCTATTTGTAAGGTCTCCTCAGACAGCCATTTTGCCATTTTGCATTTCTTTTCCATGCAGATGGTCTTGATCCCTGTCTGCTGTACAATGTCACAAACCTCCATCCATAGTTAATCAGTTACTCTATCAGATCTAGTCCATTAAATCTATTTCTCACCTCCACTGTATAATCATAAGGGATTTGATTTAGGTCTTACCTGAATGGTCTAGTGGTTTTCCCTACTTTCTTCAATTTAAGTCTGAATTTGGCAATAAGGAGTTCATGATCTGAGTCACAGTCAGCTCCCGGTTTTGTTTTTGCTGAAGACTATGGTTTTTCCAGTGGTCATGTATGGATATGAGAGTTGGACCGTGAAGAAAGCTGAGTGCTGAAGAATTGATGGTTTTGAACTGTGGTGTTGGAAGAGACTCTTGAGAGTCCCTTGGACTGCAAAGAGATCCAACCTGTCCATCCTAAAGGAGACCAGTCCTGGGTGTTCATTGGCAGGACTGATGCTGAGGCTGAAACTCCAATATTTTGGCCACCTCATGCAAAGAGTTGACTTTTTGGAAAAGACCCTGATGCTGGGAAGGATTGGGGTCAGGAGGAGAAGGGGATGGCAGAGGATGAAATGGCTAGATGGCATCACCAACGATGCACATGAGTTTGGGTGAACTCCGGGAGTTGGTGATGGACAGGGAGGCCTGGCGTGCTGCGATTCATGGGTCACAAAGGGTCAGACATGACTGAGCGACTGCACTGAACTGAACTAACCTGACTGAATAGGTTCAAGAGGGAGCAGACTATGTGTCTATGTGTCTGTTAGTCTGTGGGAGGTACTAGGAAGATAAACAAGGTAATAAATTTGCTTGCTCTCTCACATCCTTGATATCACTTGTAGTTAACTTTATTTTTTTATTACTTTACCAAAAGATTTTATGTTTGGTCAAAGAAGAAAAAGAGTTAAATTACTAATAAAACTCTACAGTCTAGAATTCTTTGCACATGCTTGTAATCAATGGAGTAAATTATCTAAGGACAAGGATTTTACTAATTGTGTACCTGGAAAACAAAGAAGTCATCAGTAAACAAATAATGACTGAAAAGATGTATTTTTCCTTTTTATTAGCTGTGTACTAACCTATAGATTGAAATTGAGGCAGAGATTATCATCAGTAAAATGCTTAACAGTGACCGAAGAAGACTTTCATGTCTTCCTAATGATCACCCTTACCTCATAATTTAAAAAATATGTAGGGACAATTCTTATTTAACATCAATTCATTAAATATCAGTGAGTAGAAAGGGACTACAGAGAACAAGATGGTTGGATGGCATCACCGACTCAATGGACATGAGTTTGAGCAAGCTCCTGGAGATGGTGAAGGACAGGGAAGCCTGGCATGCTGTAGTCCATGGGGTAGCAGACAGTCGGCCATGAATGAAGGGTGAACAACATTCATATGTGCATGAAGATGCTGATGTCACAAAGGTGCCTAGAAAGGGCAAGTATTTCATAAGAGATTAATCCAATCTTGGAATTTCTGAATAGAGCAATAAGAAAATCATGTACTCAAGAACTTTAGTGGACAGTATTTTGTCATTTAACATTCAAGAATCCATTGAACCCGTGAATTCTTTGGAGCATATGACTATTTTTAAGCAGTTATAAAACTCAAGGAATAGAATAGCAGAAAAGTATCAAATTTTTTAAAAGACTTAAAAAATTATAATTTTAAAATACAAATTTATTTTTATATAAATTATAAAAATAATTTTATTTTATAGAAAATACATAGTTAATATATAATATATAATATGATATATATTATAACATAATATATAGTATACTATGTATATATTATATGTAGTATGTATATAATATTATTATATATATTATGTATATAATATAATTATATAGTATAATATATCTTATGTATATAATATCTAAATAATACTGTTTAAAAAAAAATCTTTAATCCTCCAAAGATTTCTACAGCATGTGGCAGATGTCTAAAAGTCTATGAAGTTCGAGTGATAGGTTTCTTCTCAGTTAAAGTATTCATTCTACATCAGGAAATAATCATTGATATATGACATATGCACCTGAAGACTCTAAATAAGACTTGCTTGAAAATAAAGAATTATTAACAGAATCCTCACAGGTGAATAGGAGTTATTTCCCAGATAGAATGTGTAGGGCTAGAAGAGAGGAAGCAGAGAGCTGAGGTACCTCAACACAGAGAGAATAGAATGAACTGATTTGGTCACATTAAAGTACTGACAAAATTCATACATACATTTGTTCAAATCACAATTCTGCACCCTCGAAGAATGACACACATTTTATATTAAGATGAATGCTGATATTAAATGCAGATCTCTGATGTGTAAATATGAGATTAAGTGTTAATGTGCATTTACAGAAACAGCAGAGAACCCTGGCAGGCTGCAGTCCATGGAGTCGCAAACGGTCGGACATGACTGAACAACTAAGCACAGCACACCTTCACTTTTCACTTCAGGCTTCTCTGGTGGCTCAGTTGGTAAAGAATCTGACTGCCGTGCTGGAGACCTGGGTTTGATCCCTGGGTTGGGAAGATCCCCACTCCAGTATTTTTGCCTGGAGAATCCCCATGGACAGAGGAGCCTGGCATACTGCAGTCCATGGGGACACAAAGAGTCGGACATGACTGAGTGACTAGGCACAGCACACAGCACAGAAACAACAAACAGTTTAAAGTATTCTTGTTACAAAAGTTGATACAAACTTAATATGATTTATGCATTGCATGAGAACTAATACAGTCTTTTTGATATATTTAATAGTTTACCTTTTTCTTAACATTTATTCAACTAATCTCCAAATTTGAACTTTATTTACAATAGCTGTTTTATTTATAATAAGTAATATAAATTTTTAATAAATAAAGCAATTTAAAACATATCTCAGGAACATTGACTATCTCTATAAAATATCTAAAAGTTATATATTGAGTCATGAATAAAGTGGCATATGTGATATATATGCAATGCATATTTACATTTTTCTAAATATAGAAATTGACTTATTACTCTATAGTCATTGCTTTCTGAAAGAAAGGTTTTTATTCCCTAGTAGCTCAGACGGTAAAACGTCTGTCTGTAATGCAGGAGACCTGGGTTCAATCCCTGGGTTGGGAATATCCCCTGGAAAAGGAAATGGCAGCCCACTCCAGTATTCTTGCCTGGAAAATCCCATGGACGGCGGAGCCTGGTAGGCTGCCGTCCATGGGGTCGCAAAGAGTGGGACATGACTGAGCGACTTCACTTTCACTTTTCAAGACTTCATTAAATAGAGGAAGTATGTAATTTGTCATCATTCAATTGAGAAATTTCAATTAATGCCTAAAGTTAGTATTTAAAAATCTATTTTAGTTTCAGTAAGAGTTAGTAGCCTAATATTGCTGATTCATTATGTGTTTATTTTTAACTTAAATTTTATGCCTATAAATTATATACTTTGCACTTATACTATTATATATAGTTTTTCACCAGTCCACTTTAGATCATTTTGAAGGGTATGTCCTACCAGTGATTGTGGTTATTAGCCAAATATTTCCAGTTCTCCTCCCTTCTAGTCACATGTTAGATGTGCATTTTTTGATTCTGTTATAAAATTTGTAACTATGTGATTGAATATAGGTGATGAGAATGATACTTCCAGACTGAGCATTTAATTATTATTTTTTGATTCTTTCCAAAACCTTTCCCCCCTCCCCACCTTTGCCACGATAACTAGCAATGTTTAAAGTTGTCCCTACTCCATCATCCTGAGAAAATTCTTTCTCCATTTTTGATAAAGTATAGTGTAATCAACAAATAAATTGTGTTGTGTAAGCTAGTAAGATTTGAGTTGTTTTTGTTTTTGTTGTTACTATAGCATGATTCAGGCTTCCCAGGTGGTGCTAGTGGTAGAATCTGCCTGCTAATGTAGGAGATGTAAGAGAAACAAATTAGATCCCTGGGTCAGGAAGATCCTCTGGAGGAGGGCATGGCAACTCATTCCAGTATTCTTACCTGGGGAATCCCATGGACAGAGGAGCCTGGCAGGCTATGGTCCATAGGGTCGCAAAGAGTCGGACACAACTAAAGTGACTTAGCACATAGCATGATTCAGCCGATCCTTATGATACAGAGACTGGTACTGAGACAGGGTAATGCTGCTGTAATAGCATCAATTATAGACGGTGTGGTAAGCAGGGGAAAAGCTATAATTAGAGGATTGGAGAATGGGATTTTTAATGCAGTGGCAAAACACTTGGTAAATGTGTTGCCTGAAATGGTGTTAAAAAGAAATAATGCACTGAAGGCATTATATTCTAAAATAAGAGGTTAGAAAATAGAAGGCTAGTAGCCTTTGCTCATTGCTATTGGCTATATTTACAAAGTACTACTAGGAAGAGACAAACATGAAATAATTGGTTGTTGTTACAAAGAAAAATGAAAAGAAATAGAGGGTTCAGAGATTTGGTGGCTGAGTTAGAGGAGACAACTGCTCTCACCTCCAATGTGTAAAATATAAAACTGAAAAGGTTTTGAGCAACAAAGCCTACTTAGAACTTACCCTTTTGCATGATTGAGATCACTAGTCATATTCTCATTCTCATTACTAAAAGAATATTCTTATTCTCATTACTCATATTCTCATTACTAAGCCCTCTTAATTGTGTGAGGTAATGTCCAGGAAATTCTTTCAGGGGAAGGAATTATGGCTTTCCTTTTAAAAACTGATAAGCCCCATGTGCCAGAATATTTTTTTTTCAAGTTCTAGAGAGGTATGTCTCCAAAAAAATAAAAAAAAGTACTTTGCAAAATTATTACCACATTAAACTGAGTAGAAGCTATTCTAGTAGTAAGTTGGCTAAGCTTGTGGAAAGCACCAAAAACAAAAATACAAAAAAACTCCACATAAATGGGATTAGGGCTTTTTGTGATCTAAAATTTCAACAACCTTTGACAACCTTCTGGATATGATACCCAGAATTCATGTAGAAACTAGCATTTATCTCCCCTACTTCCTTGACTCTGGCTTGATGCAGAAATTGGATGGTTCCTTGAAAAGTGAGGGAAGGGTAATACATTTTGAGTGTGGGAAGGAGTGTAAGTGGATCTTTTGATAGCCAGGGAGAACTATAATAGTTACTGTTTACCAAATATCTGTTTTCCCTCTTGGGGAAAATGCAGGGATTTAATTTTTGGATCTGCTTGTCCTTGAGTGGGAACAACTGAGTTGTTCTAGCCTATGATTTTTACGTAAGCATAAGTGATGCATGACATTCTCGTGTCAGGAATGTACTTAAACTGAAGACCTCTGGAATAACATTTCTCCTGGAATGGCATTCAACAACATTTGCTGGAGGCTTCTCTGTCAGTTTTGTTCAAGGATGGATGATTAGGAAACTGCCCATCCTCCACCCATCACTGAATTTTAGTAGACACAAAATATAAAGGGGAGAAATACACTTTTGTTTTATGCTGTTGAGATTGGGGAGTGTTTATGATGGAATATGATCAAACCTTTGGTTACTGACAAAGGGAAGTGTGTAAGTTTGGCAAATTCTCCATTCCCACTGGAATCAATCTTTCAGAGGTCCAAGTAGAGCATGAAAATTAAGTCCTCATATAGTAAGAAATGATTACAATACTTCCCATACTATTAAATAGAAAATGGATTAGGGTAATGTTTCCTTATGTTGTAGTCTCAGATGAGGTCTAGTGGCTTATTATGGATGAGAGGTCACATAATTTTTGTGATATTACTATGAAGGAATGCTCTAGTAAACTCCAGAAATTATAGACAGGGAGAACCAGTAGCCTTACATTATTTGTGACAAAAAGTTAGATTCTGAGCAATAGCTCCCTTGTACAGTAACTGTGCCTTGGCATCTGTACTCTGAGTCTTCCTGTATCATGATTGGAGAGGATGAATTTTT